>NW_026939226.1:0-9232 GCF_032062105.1 Saccostrea cuccullata | reverse complement strand
TTAACATTTGATATTTAAATGTCTCTATTCCTTTTGTTTCCGATATGCATATATTCAAGCAATAGAAAAAGATTATGTTTGAAACGCTCCCCTTACACTTCCATAGACAGAGTTAGAATTTATGAATCGTGTTTATATATTGGACTGGCACAAGTGAAAGACAAGGATAAATTGAAGAAATTCTGCGTGAATCTAAAAGAGAAGTAAGTCTTCTAACTGAATTTTGCTGGGGGATCGTATGTAATTTATCCGTTTTTGTATAAATCGCGATAAAGTGTGGAAAATACCCCTCTTTACGGTGGTAATTTTAATTTATCATAAAATATTTTCTCAAGAAGTAAAAATTAAACCTGCCCCCAGCACTTTTTATGTACCAGGGATAGCGATTAATTGATCTATGTAACAAATTTTGCACAAATATTTCATTTTGCACTTGTGCCGAGGTGATTTTTGTGCAACATTTAAGAATATCAAAAATGTCCGTCACGTGATCAGCACAGTCATCTGACATCACAGAAATGCTTTATTATAGGGCTAATACCTGATTAAACTGTTACCTTAAGTTGACTGCAGTTTCAAACAAGGATCACATATTGAAAATATAATCAAGTCCAAAATAAAATGTATATTTTTAAGACATTTTAAGCCTTCGGACATCCTTATCATAACTGCGTAGTTCAACCTTCTATGGTTCAAATGTTATGGTGATTGTTCAAAAAAGCTATTCGTTGCATATATATTACAGTAAAGGTAACAAGGTCATTGATCTTGGTGATTTTTGGAAGAACTTAATTAGTGAATTATGTATTGGAAAAATGAAGAGTGTATCGCCTACAGTTCAAAAGTTATGGCAAAAGTTCGAAAAGAGCTATTTTAAGCATAGAGGTCACAGTCAAGTCCACAACGTCATTGACCTTGGTGTCATTTGTATGAGCCTAATTAGAGATGTGCTTTATGGTGTGAAAATAAAGACATCAATCAGCCAAACTTGTCCATGAAATTTATTAGGACCCTACACTCTAAACCAAACTTTGCGACATTCTTTTCCCTTGGAAATATAAGCATTCATAAATGTATATTGAAATATAGTAAAGAGTGTTTCGGCAGTTTTTATTACGGGTACTTGCCCTAAGGTCTGCCTCTTCAGGGGTCCACCTTAGTAGTGTGATCTTGTGGTAAACGTGATCTAATAATTATTTCGCCTATGCTTTTGTCTTTGCTATAAGCTATAATTGGTTCCGATGTAAATAATTCTTTGCATTTTGTGTCTGTTTGCATCTCGTTCCAGTATTTTAAGATGCATTTTTTTTTATCCTTTGATTCGGGGATTATATTTTTTAACCATAACCAATTTATTGTTGAGTTTTAATTGGTTTTTACTTTTATTTAGGATCTCATTTCTGTCTGTTCCGATTATGTTTGTGATAATAGGATCTATTTCAGTATCAGAGTAGCCTCTCTTTGACAAGTGTTTCTTAAAGTCCTGTAGAATAATATTGAGAGCTGTAGTGTCATTGGTATTTCTCACATGTCTTAGGCATTCGCCTTTAATAAAACCTTTGAATACCGCCGGGTTATGAGAACTTTCCCTGTGTAGATATTGGAAGTTGTTTGTTGGTTTTATGTAAGATTTGATATAAAGTTTGTTCGATTCTTGAAATTTTTTTTCCTTTATACACTGTTGTGTCTAAAAAGTTCACTGAATCAACAGAGATTTCAAAGGTGAATTTTACGTGCGGATGACACTGATTACCAAGGTCAAAGAATTCGAGAATCTCAGTCTCTGAACCATTGAAGATGATGAAACCATCATTTCTAAATCTGCCATGAAACAAGATTTTATTATCAAATTGAAACTTTGCCATGATTGATTGGGTTATTTGGAACATTCTAATATCAGATACCTCTGGGGAAACAGTTGAAGCCATTGCACACCCGATTATTTGTTTGTAGTATTTTCCATTAAATTAAAAATAATTATTTTCAAGTATGCATTTCACAAAGAAGATGAGATCTCAGACATCTGGATACGGTAACTCTGAGGGGTCTTTTTCGTTATTTGTGTAGGCTTCTAAAACAGCGCATAATAATTCATCGAACTCCATGTTAGTATACATACTTGTAACATCGTATGTGATCAATAAGATTTGCGATGGTAGGCATAAAGTTTCGATTTTATTAATAAAATCAGTTGTATCCTTTATATAGGTCGATTGTTTTTTTAAATATCGGAATTAGAAAATAATCACAGTACGCACCAATTCTATGTGTTGGCGTATCGCATTGTGAAATAATAGGTCGCCCAGGTGGTCCCGCTAGGCTGCAAGTGCCATTCATGAGGGCAGTTAAGACATTATCTTTGATCTTGTGTATTTTAGGAAGCAAGTTAAGGTCCGCTTTTAAGGGACGACTCATTATCATTTAGATAACGATATGTTTCTTTATCCAATGTTCCTTGAATATGT
Source organism: Saccostrea cuccullata (assembly GCF_032062105.1). NCBI lineage: Eukaryota > Metazoa > Mollusca > Bivalvia > Ostreida > Ostreidae > Saccostrea > Saccostrea cuccullata. Next base: position 6,767 of record NW_026939226.1, on the reverse strand, counting down.
ATATCCAGTATTTTTTCTTAATGCTATTATGTAAGTTAGACAGATCGGGTTTGTCAACTGCAATATAATGCTTTGATTCAAGTTGACGTAGAGCTTCTTTGACATATTTTTCTGCCATGATGACAACAGTGTTACTTTTGTCAGCTTTCTTAATGACGATATGACGGTTGTTTTTTTAATGTTGTCAAAGCTGCTCTTTCCTGGCTAGTTAAATTATCCTGATATTGTTTTATTTGCATTGACGATAACTCTAATTTTGTTTTGTCAATGTAATTTTCAAGTGCACCACATCCCGGGATCGGTTTTCCCATAATTTCTGAAGGAATGAAGTTTATTTTTTTCCCCCGGGTATAAAGAGAAATTTGCATCTGATTTTTTACAAACTCGTCAAAATCCTTAAGAAGCAACCTTTTGACATTGCCATTTCTTGGTGTGGGAATGAATTTAAGTCCTTTGGCTAGTGTTGTTTCGTTTTTTTGAGATAATATGAGGATAAATGCAGAACAAACTTTTTTGCATTTATTACGCTTGCTTTGTAATGCGTTTTTTATGAGCAAGTGCATTAGATGCTCTTAAAATACTTTTATTTTGTTTATCCTGACGTTTAAAACGCCGTGCCATTTTAAGGGAGGGAGAAGATTATCCCCAATGATAAAATATTTACCAATAAGTATTAAAAGTCCCAGTCTTTTAAACGTCTGAGCGTATTAATAGAGGGTGTAAGGCAGTCAGTAATTAAAGACAATTAACGCCAATTGAACATCTAGAGCACCACGTCCATAATGCGTCTGAGCGCATTAATAGAGGGTATAAGGTATTCAAGTAATAGATAATGAAATATCCGTATATAAATGGAAAATAAACAAATAATGGCACAGACTGAATCCTGGGTGCTAACGTGCACTAATTAATTTAAGGTGTAGAAAAAGGACATCAATTAGCCAAACTGTTCATGAAATTTATTAACCCACACTTTAACCAAACTATGTGACATTAATTTAAATTTTAATTTTGATTCATTCATCATTATATAGTAAAGAGTATTTCGGCGGTTTTAAAACCGCTATATGCCTTAAGGCCCGCCTCATGGGGTCAACCTTATCAGATGTATTTTTGTGGTAAACGTGATCTAATAATCATATCACCTATGCTTTTGTGCTTGCTATAAGCTACAACTGGTTCCGATGTAAATATTTCTTTGCATCTTGTGTCTGTTTTCAATTATTCCAATATTTTAAGATGCGTCTTTTTAATCCTTTGATTCTTTGATTATATTTTGTAACCATAACTAATGGATTGCGGAGTTTAAATTTACTGTTGTTTTTTTTGCATCTTATTTCTGTCAGTTCTAGTTACGGCCGTGATAATAGGGTCTATTTCTGTATCAGAGTAGCCTCTCTTTGATAAGTGTTTCCTAAGTCTTGTAGGATTGGCTGAGGGTTGCAGTGTCATTGGTATCTTATATGTCTTAGCATTTCCCCCAATAAAACCTTTGAATACTGCTGGGTTGTGAAGTTTCTCTGTGTAAATATTGAAAATTTTTTGTTGGTTTAATGACGACTTAATATTTAGTTTGTTCGATTCTTGGAATTTCCTCCCTCTGTACACTGTTGTGTCTAAAAAGTTCACAGAGTCAAATGAAATTTCAAAAGTGAATTTCAAGTGCGGGTGGCATTGATTGCCAATTTGAAAGAAATCAAGAATCTCATTCTCAGACCCATTGAAAATGATAAAACCATCATCTCTAAATCTGCTGTAAACAGGACTTTATTGGTTTGAAATTGCGCCATGATTGATTGAGTTATCTGGAACTTTCTTATATAAAATACTTCAGGGGAAACATTGAACCCATTGCGCAACCGATTATTTGTTTGTAATATTTTCCATTAAACTCAAAATAATTATTTTCAAGTATGCATTTTAGAAGAAAGAGGAAATCTGAGACCTCGGGATAAGGCAGATCTGTTAATTGTTTGTTATTTCGGTAGGCCTCTTCAAAGGCTTAAAATTCATCAAACTCCATGTTAGTATACATAGTTGTAACATCATAAGTGATCAGTTTGATTTGCGATGGTAAGCATAAGGCTTCGATTTTATTGATAAAATCCGTAGTATCCTTTATGTACGTCGATTGTTTTTTGAACAAACGGGATTAGAAAGTAATCACAGTAGGCACCAATCCTATGTGTTGGTGTATCGCATTGTGAAATAATTGGTCGTCCAGGTGGTAACCGTCTGAGGCTGCAAGTGCCGTTCATAAGGGGAGTATGATTTTATCTTTGATCTTGTGTATTTTAGGGGCAATATAAATGTCCGCATTTAAGGGACAATTGTTAATAAGATATGCTTCTTTGTCTAAAGCTCCTCCAATAAACATATAGAAATTTTTCTTGTAATATTACGTAAATGTGACAAATCAGGTTTTTCAACTTCAAGGAGTGCTTTGATTCAAGTTGACGTAAAGCTTCAGTGACATATTTTTCTCTGTACATGATGCCACAGTGTTACTTTTATCAGCTTTTTAAATTACAATATGGCGATTGTTTTTTAATGAGACCAATGCCGCCCTTTCCTGGCTAGTTAAGATGTGCTTTATAAGTGGAAAACCCTACCCAAAAATATAGTCTATCTCCTATGGTTTGAACGTTTTTGCAATAGTTCGAAAAAGCAATTTTAGCGTGTAGTCGCAGTCAAGGTAACAAGGTCATTGACTTTGGTGTTTTGAAGAACTTTTATAGTGGGGTATGTGTACCAAATATGAAGTGTGTATCTCTCAATGTTCAAAAGTTATATTGAAGGTTAAAGTTGACAACAGACAGACAAACAGTCAAAGAAAAAAAATAAACAGAAAAACAAACAGGACTAAAATAAATTAAACCCCCATCCATCGTCAATCCTATACTTTGTTTTAACTGAAAGAAGATAACAATATTCATTAATGTAAATCATGTTTCAAGATGGTCATTCATTATGCCACATGATTCATCATATCTCCACAACTCCTCTTTACCACAAAATGAAATTTAATGAAAATTTTAAAGGAAACTAGTAACATTAAGTTTCGATGACACTTAAAGACGTCATTGTATTTTACCTCTCGGAAATAACATCAACAAAACTACTCAGGCAAAAACTCTCAGTAATAAACAGAATTTCGAAATGTTCATAATTTTTTTTGCACAAATGCAGTCTGTTCAATTGTTAATCTATTACTGAATTACAGTGATTTTTTTTAATTTTAGGGCTTTGAAATGAAAGACTTTTACCTAGTTAAGTTAATGTCTATCTGAATAATATATAAAAATTCAGAGGGCATCTTCTTAAATACTACATAATGAATTAGTTTAAGAATGATTTCATTCAAAATATACAAAAAAGTATACAGTGAATGTGGATTAACATAATAAATTGCAATAATAAACTTCACTATTTTGATACATAACATGATGAGAGTGCTTTTGGAAAGTTATTCCAATGTATAACAATATAGACATTCAGATGCTGCTTTTACATAGTGTATGGTTCTTTTGACTTTAATTTTTCACAAAACAGAATACGGAAATTTTAAAACCTAGGATGGCATCAGTTCTATAAAATGAATATAGGGCCATGAAATGAATTTTGCAATCGGAAAATAGCATAAAGATTTATTCAAATATAAGATATTAGACATCACTTTTGTTGTGTTCAGAAGAACACAACATAATTGTAAAATAAAGAAGCCTTTAAATGAACTGCAAAATACAAGATAGTGTAGAAGAAAAATATCCCGTCTGTTTTTCGGGGAATTTTTATTTAATTCAAACACACTAAGGCCCAACTATTCTTTGTTTCTTCTGTGTATTGTTCCTTCCTCGTTGCAGCACTGTACAAAAACTGATTTACTATATATATCCCTCATTGTATTTACTGCTTCTTTTTTATCTTTTAACACTAAGGAAAGATGTATCCTATTTTTCTTATAAATACGTTTATGCATTGTTTTTAAAATACATTTTTCCTAGAAAAATGATACCTTATATGGGATCCATAACACATTTTTTAAAACTAAAATCAGTAAAATTGCTCAAAGATTTACATTTAAAGTGGTAACTTCAATAATCTTTACCAAGTATGGTAGGAGATTTTCATATGATTTTTTATAAGGTTAAAAAGTTGTGAAAAAATGAGTATGGAAATATATAGAAAGCAAAATAAATCCTATCCACCAGTATCTATCCACGAAGGAAAACCTTCGATTTTTTTAGGGATTCATTATATTTAAAGAATAAGGTATCTTTTTTTAGTTTTTATTTGAGATGTAAAACGGGTTGGTCAGGTGATCAAATCCCATAAAGCCCGAAGGGCTTTATGGAAGATTTGATCATGTGCCAACCCGTTTTACATCTCAATAAAATTCAAAAAATGATACCTTATTACTTATATGTACATTTATGACTTATTCATACTTTAAATTTGCCTGATTGTTACTTTTAACGTGAGAAATGAGTTATTTTTCAAACCCAACGGCATGCATGTAATCCACTAAACGCGCAACGACCCTTTATGACGTCACACAGAGATTACGTCGAACGTTTATCCAAACGCACATCTATGACCTTTCCACCGTACCTGTATTTACACAGTTATAAAAACGCTTGCTTTCAGTAGTGTTATATAAAGGAAAACATCTGCAAATGTAAATATATGTCTTTCAAATCAGAGTTAGTCAAAAAATATATATCAATTCGTACTTCACATTTTTGTTTGTGTTGAGTATCCTTAACTTCCAGCCGAATCATGAATATTGAAATAACCTACTTCTTGGATGCAGTGCTACAATTAACTGTATAGAAACAAAGGTTCTCTTTTTTATTAAAAAAAACAGCAAGGATTGACATGTTTTCTTTATGTTTTTTTAGTTTATTTATTGTCTTTTTGAACTGGGTTCTGCCGTTCACAACCTAGTGGTAGAGCGTTCGCTTCTCGTGATCGGCAGGCCTGGTTTCAATCTCGTTCCCGGCCCCGCGTCAAACCTAAGACGTAAAAATAGGTAGTGATTGTTCCTTCGCCAATCGCTCGGCATCATAACTGAAGTCATGGTTTTTTCGGATATGACCTTAAAAAAGTAGGTCCCGTGTCACGGAAGGTGTTGGCACGATAAAGATCCCTTACTGCTCAATGGCCCCGAGTGCCGAGTAAAGGTCAAAATTTGAAGCCCTTCCCCGGCAAACGGTGACGTCTCCATATGAGTGAAAAATTCTCGAGAGGGACGTTAAACAATATACAATCAATCAATCAAACTGCGTTCTTTTAAGGTAAAAATGATGCTTAAACCTCCGGGGACTGGGGGGGGGGGGGGGGGGGTTACCTCCAAATTTGAAACTGTAGGCTAATTCTAAAACTAAAGAATTATTAAGAATGACTATTATATATATATACACTTTCATTCCCGTGTTTTTGATTCGTCAAGGATTATATATAGCAGAAACGTAAGCTAGCAAGCCTTTTACATGTATTAAGCTTATGGTCAACAATTAGCTTTTTGGCTCATATAAGATGTAGTGAACATATGCATAAAGTGATTTGCAGTATCGTCAATTGTTTTCAAAACAGTTCACTCTTAACAGTGCGGTTTTGTAAGTTATGAAAATTAAGGTTTCATTCCATATTAATAGAAAACAACGTGATATTTCTTTAATGCATAGATATTACAATCTTTAAATCATGATTTTCCTTTGGAGTTCACCTTTTCCAGATTGTTAAGGTGAAACTTGGTTTGAAATTGTTTGTAAAATGAATGCAAGCTTGATATTATATTAATTTCGATTATTTGTAGTAAATGCTCTATGCTACAGACTAAAGCTATCTTTTGATGTCATAATGTCATGGCTGCTCATTCAGATTTGGCTTGGAAATTTAATCCTTCTACCAGCATCACTAACTTTTATCACTCTCTGGTAGATTGAATGTCTGAAGTGCTGAACATGAGAAAATGCAGAATGTAGGTAAGGAAACCGTAAATATTCAGAGTAAAAATTGTGTGTTCACTTAGTTACTAGGTCTTGTGTGTAAAGTTATAATGCAACCTAAACTATTTTGGAAATATTGGCGATTTTTATTTGAAAACAGAAAAGTGATCGGTGTAACACACATGTATAACAATATTTATCGCAACACATTGGGACTGCTTAGGTATTTCAAGAAATTTATCATCTCTTTGTCCATCTTCCCCTCTCTGATAGTCATTGGGATGGATCTCGTACATGTAATTGTGTGCCTCGTATCATAACATGAACCTGATAAACTACATGTAATAATTACACACTTACACATAAAAATCAATAAATGATTCATTATTACATATAGGTTTGGGTCCATAATCAGTTTTCATTGATAACAGAGAACAGCTTCCCTGCATCATCGATATCAGCATTAACGAGGCCGAGTCTAATTCGAGTGCGCATCACTTTGCGCAGCTTTTTTAATTTCATGCAGTCATTAATTATTTTAATTTTAACAAAAAATTAACATTATTTGTAACTCCTACTGATCTGAAAATGTGATTTTACGATAATTATTGGAAAAAGATCGTTGAAATGGCTCTAACAACGTCACCATAGATACGTATTTTTACCGTAATATGGCAATTTTAGAGGTATTTGGCTTCGACCTAGACCAATCGAGATGGTGAACTTTTTTGAATTTTCACAATTTGGTGACTTTTTACATTTACTTTCATTTACGTGAATGAAAAAGAAAACCCTGGGGAGAAGTACAAAAAATAT
>NW_026939225.1:0-9036 GCF_032062105.1 Saccostrea cuccullata | reverse complement strand
GACAGCATGGTCAAAATAGCAAGATCTCACGCGCATGCACGTGCGCTTCGCTCTGATTGGCTGAAACTAAAGTCTCAATATCTTTCTTGTTTCTTGTCATAATCTTTTGAAATTTGGAACATAGTCCTACATTATAAAGATCTACAGCATGATATATAAAAATTTCCATGAAAGCATGCGCATGCCCGCGTGCTGCAATCTGATTGGCTGAAACTTTAAATGGCTATATCTTCTTTGTTTTTTGACGAAATGCATTGAAATTTGAAACATAGTCATGCATTGGGATATCCTAAAATATGATATAGGAAAAAATCATGAAATCACGCGCATACACGTGTGCTGCAATCTGATTGGCTGAAACTTTATATGGCTATATCTCCTTTGTTTTTTGACGAAATGTTTGGAATTTTAAAATATAGTCATTCATTTAGATACCCTTCAATACGATAAAGATAAAAATTTATGAAATCACGCGCATGTATGTGTACTGCAATCTGATTGGCTGAAAATTGAAATGGCTATAACTCCTTTGTTTTTCAACGAAACAGGATGGGATTTAGAACATAGATAACTAGTGCTAATTGTAACGGGGACCGTTACAGATGTTCCCCAAACGATCCCCAACTCCCTTTTGGTGCCATATTCCCTGTAATCTCTATTAGATAAGAAATACTTTATGGAATTTAGACCTAATCAAAGATCTTCCCAGAAAAATACAAAATATATTTAAAAATAGGTATTGCACGCGTGTTCATGCGCGTAACGAACATATTATCTTGTCTACACTATCTCAAATTTTAATATACATAATATTTAATCCAAAAGTATATGAAAAAATTCACTCATTTGAGTGTATTTTTAATTTTACTCATTTTACGTGCACGCACATGCAAGCACGTGCATAATGACTACACCTTCTTGTATGAGTCCCTTATATTTATCTAAGTTCTAAATCCCATCCTGTTTGGTTGAAAAACAAGGGAGTTATAGCCATTTGAAGTTTCGGCCAATCAGATTACAGCACACCTGCATGCGCGTGATTTCATAAATTTTATCTTTGTCGTATTGAAGGATATCTAAATTAATGTCTATATTTTAAAATTCCAAACATTTCTTCAACAAACAAAGGAGATATAGCCATATAAAGTTTCAGCCAATCAGATTGCAGCACACGTGCATGCGCGTGATTTCATGATTTTTTTCTATATCATATTTTAGGATATCTTAATGCATAACTATGTTTTAAATTTCAAAGCATTTCGTCAAAAAACAAAGGAGATATAGCCATTTAAAGTTTCAGCCAATCAGATTGCAGCACGCGCACATGCGCATGATTTCATGATTTTTTTTATATATCATGCTGTAGATCTTCATGATGTAGGACTATGTCCAAAATTTCAAAAGATTATGACAAGAAACAAGAAAGATATTGAGACTTTAGTTTCAGCCAATCAGAGCGAAGCGCACGTGCATGCGCGTGAGATCTTGCTATTTTGACCATGCCATCTTGTCTATACTACTAATGTATCCTTACATTATGAGTTTCAAAAAAATTCATCAAGAAAAAGAAAAGTTACAGCAATATCCATTAGATTGGTCATTTCACGTGTTGCACGTGCGTGCTCTTCCAAGCACGTGCGCGCAAAATGACCTTCGTTCGGCAAATCTACATAACATGTCTACTGACCCTAAAAACATTTTACCTTAGTCGGATGTATAGTTTACAAGATCACTCGTGGACAAAATTTTCCCAGGAAGAAGAAAAATAATAATAACTAGAGCAAAGCTCGTTGCAAAGCAACGAGTAGGTCTTCCGTCCGGTTTTGACCGGAAGTGCCGGAAGTAACGGAACAAAAGAAAGCAGTGAGCTAAGTAGTCTCCTGTGACTTTATAATTACAATTTTGCATCAAAACCTTCAAAATAAGCCATTTTTGCTACTTCCGGTTTGACCGGAAGTGACAACGACGGACGGAAAAATTACTTTTTATGCTCCCAGAGACATATGTAACCCAAAAACTTGTCAAGAACGGCAAAAAAACGCGTTTTTCGACTACTTCCGGTATGGCCGGAAGTGACGACGACGGGCGTATTTTGACGACTCCAATAGATAGAACTTGACATTTGAAACAACTTTGCTTGTTTGATGTATTACAAATTCTCAATACTTTTTGAGATATAAGGAAAATCTTTCGGCCCCTCTAGGCCCCTAATTTAAGGGGCCAGCCCTTTTTTCAAGATATCATTTGAAAGATCTTGATATTCTACACTTCTTTTGTTCTATATGTTTTAACAAAATATTTGCAGGTAAAAAGATATTTTAGAAAAGGTGTCAAAAATTTTGAAATTCGCGATAGGACTTTTTTCGGGCCATAGCGAGCGCCGTCGTGCAGCAATTCCGGAGAAAAAGAGTGGTATGTGTCACATCAGCACATGTTGCTCTATCATTGCTGAAAATTTCATGCTTCTGTGTTGAGTGCTTTTTGAGAAAACTGGCGGACAAAGTGACCCTCTAAAAATCACTAAATCGCAAAAATCTCAAAACCGGAAGTGACGTAATCAAAACAAAAAATTATATATCAGGTTTGTTTGATGTTCTATCAGTCCTGAAAGTTTCATGAAAATCTATGGAGCCGTTTCCGAGAAATCGCGTGCACAAAATCGGTAAGAAAAAAAACAATAATAATAAAAATAGTGGAAAAGAAACCTAAGAATAACAAGAAGGTCTTCCGCTGAAGACGGAAGACCTTAACTAGAGCAAAGCTCGTTGCAAAGCAACGAGTAGGTCTTCCGTCCAGTTTTGACCGGAAGTGACGTCAACAACAGAAAGCAAATAGCTAAGTCGTCTCCATTGACTTTATAATTTCAATTTTGCATCAAAACCTTCAAAAAAAAGCTATTTCTGGCTACATCCGGTTTGACCGGAAGTGACTTCGACGGACGGAAAATTAATTTTTATGCTCCCAGAGACGTATGTTACCCAAAAACTTGTCAAGAAATGCAAAAATAGGCGTTTTCCGACTACTTCCGGTTTGGCCGGAAGTGACGACGCCGGACGGTTTTTGACGACTCCGTTAGATATAGCTTAAAATTTTGAACAACTTTGCTTCTTTGACGTATTACAAAATCTCAATACTTTTTGAGATATAAAGAAAAAACTTTCGGCCCCTCTGGGCCCTTTATTTTAGGGGCCAGCCCTTTTTACAAGATATGATTTGAAAGATCTTGGAATTCTACACTTCTTTTATTCTATACGTCTTAACAAAATATTTTTAGGTAAAAGGATATCGAAGAAAAGGTGTTAGAAATTTTAAAATTCTCGACATGCCCTTTTTCGGACAATAGCGAGCGTCGGCGTGCAGCACTTCCGGTGAAAATGAAATGCGTATGTCACATCTACATACATTGCTTTATCATTGCTCAAAAACTCAAGTTTCTATCCTAAGCCGTTTTTGAGAAAACTCGCGGACAAACTGACCCCCTGAAAATCACTTAATTGAGAAAATCTCCGGAAGTGACGTCATCAAAACAACAAATTATATATCAAGTTCGTTTGATGTTCTATCAGTCCTAAAAGTTTCATGAAAATCGGGCGAGCCGTTTCCGAGAACTCGCGTGCACAAAATCGGTAAGAAAAAAAAACAATAATAATAATAAAACTAGATACAATCTCGTTGCGAGCAACGAGAGGTCTTCCGTCCGATTCAGGAAAAAAATCGTAAAATCGAACTAAAAAGTGATTCAAAATTTTTATCACAAGGAGGAGTGAATCCAGGTCGCCAACGTGAATGCGCCTTTTTTTCACTTTTCATCTTAAGGCGCGAACCATTTAGCTATTGGGAATACTGCTTTAAATATGCTTGTGTAAACTTTTGCAACAGTGCACCTGTCTAAGAATCATGAAAGGCGGGCCACTATTCATAATTTCGAGTCAAACGCCACGCGTAAATATTCGCACCTTTTCTTTGTAGTGATCTATTAAAGAGGTGCAATAGCTTCAATGAAATTAATAAAATAAAACAATCTTATCACCTTTATTTTATTTTTGCGTTAGGAAAGTATATTTAACACATTGTACACATTACATATCGTATCTAACCCAGTAACACTTAAGCAGTGAAACGTATATTAAGCTTTTTAAGATTGACACTGAATTGCAACGTACTACTACGTGAGAGTCCAAGTAGTTTTTTGCATTTCATTAGTCAGCCCGCGGGCTGACTAGTTATGGTACGAAGAACTTCCAATGCGCTTGCGTGACCTGGAATTCTGGGAGGTGGTTCTGCAGTAAATCACTCCTGCTTATCTTAATTCAGTAAAATCAATATAGATTATAAACCACCAAATCCCTATTAAAAAGCACGGTAATCTGTAAATTCCATTCAAATAGGAATTTCCCGATGCTTTTTTATTAAAACAGTTTACTGGTTCTTAGTAATTTAACTGGTTCGCACCTGATCATGTGTTTTACGCAGCGAAACATGAAATCATTTCACGTATACGTAGTGCTTGACGCGTCAATTAATTGAAGCTCTTTTTTAAAATATCTTGAAGGTGTTTTACATATGTAATTAAATCTGCAGCACAAACATTGGTTTAGTTTATTTTTAGCTGTTCAGTTTTTTTAACTGCTTTTACTTTCGTTTTCACTACATGTAAGTCATTTCGATCCCGATGCTAATTAGCGAACTGACTTGTTAAGTCATACAGCAGATACTTCGGTAAGAAGACACAACTGGCTAAGCTTGCTCGTTTATTGCCCCCCCCCCCTGAAATTAGAGGATACAAATTTCAGTCTGTCTGTCTGTCCGTCCATCTGTAGTTCTGTCTGTCTGTAGCACTTTCACTTCCCAGCGATATCCCGTGAAGTCTGAGCTTTTGCAGTTAAAGAAAGTGGGCGCTTAGGATGGGAATTCAGCAGGAAAAGTGGCTCATAAAAAAAATTAAAAAATATCATTGATTTATACATTTTTTTCAAAACATAGCCAATGAACGTGTTGTAGGTGAATGTAAAATGGGCAAATATTCAGTTAAATATGTTTGATTTTATTTGAATATGCACCTGAATATAGCCGTAGGAGTCAAATGATGCAAAAATCGACTCTTTTATAGCCGTTTTTCATTAATTTCGTTGTTTCTGGGTCTTCTCTCCATGATTTTTAAATGTGTTATCGGTGTATTTTTAACCGTAAAATTTATTCCAGTTGTTTAAAAAATGGAGAGACGACCCAGAAATAACAAAATCTAAACTTTTTCCATTTATTTTCTGGTAGAAAATTGACAAAGTCCAATTGTATAAGGCTCTGGCTTTAAATAACGATTTAAATACTAGCTACGTATAGTGTCCCGCGGTAGCTACATTGGTTTGTCGCTGGATTCAAGCTGTATCGAAGCAGAATTTTAGGTTCGAATACAGTGATTTTTATATATATATTTTTTTTAATCTTTTTGCTTATAATGTTTGAATTTGTTACTGAAAGAAATACTCTTTGAATATAGTTACTAATTATGTTTCATAAATTATTTTACATTAATTGTTTTATTTTTAAATGCGTTCACATTTTGTTCATTATAGTGCTAACGTTCCCAAATAGAGATAAACATACATGAACTTGCAAATACAAAGTTACACCTGATGAAAAAATATTGAATGTATTAAAAAAAAAATAGAAACTTCGTACTGTTACATTCAATATTTTCAGTGCATTTAAAAACTGAGCACAAAAATAAGTTTGCGTTAGACTTCTATCACATTCTTCTGATTGTCTGCAGCATATAGATAATTTATCTTTCATGACACCTTTTAATTGAAAAACAAATTATCTACAAATCAATAAACATAAGGCAGAAATCCATTCTAGGTTCATTGTATAAGATATGTATTACTACACGGTGCTTGGACATTTAAACCTGAATTGTTTCGTGTCACTGATTCCTGCCGACTGCCCATCTAGTGCGCCCACTTTCTTTTACACAACACCTTATATGGCGCATGGAAGACCCCTCTTGATTTTGAGGTCAAAGGTCATGGTATTAAATTCAGAAATTCTGTCTGTTTTAAACACTTTTGTTTTCGCGTGATATCTCTATAAGCCATTGAGCTTTTGCAATGAAATTTTATACCAAAACTCCCTATGGCCATATATATGGCGTAAGAAATACCCCTATGTATTTTGAGGTTAAAAGGTCAAGGTCATAAATTCATACTTCTGTGTGACTGTGTGTAAAACTCACATTTCCAGTCAATAACACACACCCCACCCCGATATGCGCATGCTTTTCTTTTATCCGTAAGTAAGAGACACAGATTCTCTGAATTAGCTTACAAGTTTCTTTTAAACTGTGACCTGATGATCTAGGTTGTGGCAATCATATTTATGGATTCAAAGAATTATTATATTATAAGAGGTCTGATAAATAATTTTATAGGTCTTAGTAAAGTTTGTTTTGTTTCAATTCTACTTTTTATAAATAAAAATTTAAGCCAAAATTCAGCTGGCTAAGTCAAATGAGGATAGATAAACTAAAATAAAACAAATTAGCCTATACAAAGCTTACATGTTACCTGTTTGAATGAACAATAAATGTTTGGGGTTTTTATAAGTTCTAAAATATACTAGAAAATGTATTGGGTATTTCAATAATCCTTTATTGGTATTCTCAATCGTGGGTTCAGTATGGCTGTTAAGGTATCGCAGGGACAAGGGTGTTTCCGATTTCTAAACACATAGCCAATAGTAATTCAACCGGCGGCATGATGAAATCTAACAGGGGTGATAGTGAAGCTTATTGGGCTCCGTTTTGTTAAAAATGTCATAATGTCCATGCATATCCCCTCCCCCCTAAAATTTTATAGATCTGATAATGAGATTGCAGGTTTATAACTTCTTCGAATTATGTTACGTGAATTGGCACTTAAATTTCTAAAATATACTTTCCGGTCTTTTGATTTTGAGACAAAAAATGCAAGAATCTGCATGTACCAACGCTTCTGTTCCTATGCGAAAAAAAAATTTTAAGACAAGGTTTTAATTTTAGGGCGAAATCTGCTATTGGTTAAAGATTTGTTGAAGGCATTTTTTTCAGTTGTCTATGATTCTTTAAAACATTATCACAGAGAAGAAAAATCCACTGGCTGACTCTCTAAGCTTTTTTTAAAAGCTAAACTTGTGTATCCTTATGTCAGAATGGTTTAATCAAACGCTCAGCTGACCCCATAAGCCCCTACTCGCGACATGTCAGAGTTGACAGAGACAGCCGCCATCTTGGGCCTGCTTCAGATTTTCAAATATTAATATCTAGAGTTCAGATTAACCAATATTAAAACAAATTATATAGTAAGCATCAATAGAAGTGTCTCTAATAATATTCCAAAAATAAATAAAAAATATTGAAAAACAAAGAAAGTTAAAAAATTGGACTTTTTGAATTGGCTTCCGGTAGCGACAGGAAGTACTGACGACGAACGAAAAGTTGCGTCCTGGAAGGTATTGATCATCATATATAAAATCTGAAAGTTTTACATTGATATATTTTACCGTTTTTGAGTTTAATCGTGGACAAAATGTCATTTTAAAATCAGGAAAATGGTCCAAAACTTGGCACCAGAGAGGAATTTCCTAAAACTGTTTTGGAACTTTCAAGAGTATCTTACAACACATCTTTCCTGAAAATTTCATGTAATTCTATCCAGTAGTTGTCGAGAAATCGTGTCAGAAAAATAATAATAATAATAATAAGAAACAGAGCAATAACTATAAGGTCTTCCGTGAAGACGGAAGACCTTAAATAGTGGAAAAGAAACCTAAGAATAACAAGAAGGTCTTCCGCTGAAGACGGAAGACCTTAACTAGAGCCGAGCTCGTTGCAAAGCAACGAGTAGGTCTTCCGTCCTGTTTGACCGGAAGTAACTTTCATTCAAAAAAATAAAGAGTTATGAAGTCCCAAAATGGTTTAATCCTCCAAATTTATGTTAACTATTGCAAAATTAAGCCATTTTTGGCAACTTCCGGTTTGACCGGAAGTGACGTCGACGGACGGAAAATTAAGATTTAAGCTTAAAGTGACATATGATATCCAAAAACCTGTCAAGAACAGCAAAAATATGCAATTTTTGACCACTTCCGGTTTGACCGGAAGTGACGTCGCCGGACGTATTTTGACGACGCCATTAGATAGAGCTTGATATTCTGAACAACTTTGCTTCTTTGACGTATTACAAATTCTCGATACTTTTTGAGATATTAAGGAAAGTTAAGGCCCTTTATTATAGGGACCAGCCCCTTATCGTTGATATCTTTCGAAAGATCGTGACATTCTCCACACATTTTGTTCTACATGTCTTTACAAAATATTAACATGTAAAATGATATTGCCAAAAATGTGTGAAAAATTTCGAAAATCACGATAAGCCTTTTTTCGAGCCATAGCGAGCGCTGACGTGCTGCACTTCCGGAGAATAAGAAAGGTGTGTGTCACATCAGCACATGTTGCTCTATCATCGCTGAAAATCTTACGTTTCTATCTAAAAGCACTTTTGAGAAAAGTGCTGGACAATGTGACCCTCTGAAAATCACTAAATCGCAGAAATCTCGAAACCGGAAGTGACGTAATAAAAATAAAAAATTATATATCAGGTTTGATTGATGTTCCATCAGTCCTGAAAGTTTCATGAAAATCGATCGAGCCGTTTCCGAGAATTCGCGTGCACAAAATCGGTAAGAAAAAAAAACAATAATAATAAAAATAGTGGAAAAGAAACCTAAGAATAACAAGAAGGTCTTCCGCTGAAGACGGAAGACCTTAACTAGTGCTAATTGTAACGGGAACCGTTACAGATGTTCCCCAAACGCTCCCCAACTCCCTTTTAGTTCCATATTCCCTGTAATATACTATTTGTGAAAGCATTCAGTCCAAAATTATTAAAAATCACTCATTCAAGTGTATTTCTAATTTCATTCGTTCCAAATGCACGCACGTGCGAACACGTGCATGATGACCATACCTTCTTGTAGGAGTCCCTTATATTTATTTATGTT
>NW_026939224.1:0-9054 GCF_032062105.1 Saccostrea cuccullata | reverse complement strand
TATTAAATCTATAAATATTTTATAATCATTTGAATACTTATCTATTAAAATAATTAGCTATTTTATAAAGTCCATCATCTTGAGAATTAGCAACTTCTAAATACGTATCAAATATCTATACAAAGACTGTCATGTTGTGTTGGAAAATTATTTTAAATGCGCATACAAACTTAGATTCCATTTTATCACATTTCTTGTATCCTTATGCATCTATATTTAATTTCTTGTATTGACGTCTTCATCTAAATTTTTTTTAATCAGGATAAAATCATTATGATATCTAAAACTTGGCAGAATATAACCATTTCTACATGGTCTATATTAACGCACTTTGTAGATAAAAAAAATCATATTTAACGTTACATGTAACTAGGTCCCAAATTTAATGAACTTTGATTTTTTTTTAAGTTTATGATTTTTCAAAGTGCGTTGCAACACACACCTTACTCTTCTTGTCGTCCACCAATAGAGCTAAAATGATGGATATCTATCCATCCACTTTACAGAATATCAATTGAAATTATCTGCTGTTTTTAACATTTTTTATTGTATAATTTATACAATGGGATTGGTTGCAAGTTCTTGCAACTTAAAAAACCTAAAAAATTATCTGCTATCAGTAATCCCCTAAATTGACCAAAGTTTCAGCTGTAAACTTATATGTAAACTCTGTATACTGTTTAGTACAGGATGATTACAAAGGTTTTTAATTTTGATTGATGTCAGGCGAGCTTCCAGTTGACCTGATCTGAAATTCCTCTTTAATTTCTTGAACTTGAGTTTTCAGATACCCAACTTCCGTTTGCACTTGTGTTCTCAAATTTTCATTTTCTACTTGAACTTCCATTCTCAAGTTTCCAACTTCCCTTTGGACGTCCGTTCTTAAGTTTCCAAATTCTGCTTGAACTTCCGTTTTCAAATTTCCAACTTCCGTTTTTAAATTTCCAACGTCCGTTTGCATACTCTGTAATGAAGATTGAATATTTCTTTGTTGGTTTTGCACATCTGATATTGACGATTGCATACCTGTTATTGAAGTTTGCAATTTCAACAGTATTTCTCCTAAATTAATATCAGATGTAGCATTACTCTGAGATGCTAACTCTGAACTTAAAGGATTGTCTGACACTGTAGAGGTGTTTACAGAGGTCAAGGGAGAACATGGCTTCAATCTATGAGGACGACCAAAAGAATCCAAAATTCTGGTCATAGGCGTCACAAAACAGGACCCTTTGGTGGTAGAACCTATGGCCATCCCAATACAGCTTAGTGTCTTATCAGGGTTAATACAAAACACAAAGGCTCCAGAATCACCAGGCTCAAAAAACGTTCCATGAGGAAGGCTCTGAATTTCAATTTGGTTGCACATAACTGCAATGGTTTTGTCTGGCAAGTATCCAGTATCGTCCACAAAGCGGATATGCGCTCCATTAAAGTAGAGATTTCCAATCGTGAATTTTGTTTTACTCCCGTATTTTACGACACTATCAGATTTATCTGGTATTCTGTTGCTGACTTTGAAAACAGGGTCAGGATCTGGTACATTAACAACTTCTCCAGAAAATATGGGCGGATAATTTGGGTCAAAACCTGGAATTGAAAAACAAAATTGTAAACGTACCAATTCTATTTGAATCTTCATAAAATGCTCTTTTAAACAAAAAACCTCTTTCTGTTTAAATCTTTAGTGAATAATTTAACAAAAGATAAAAGACAATTTACATTGATATTTAAAAAAAAGGCACATTATAGATTTTCCCTATAGATTTCTTTTTTAAACTTGGATTCCGTATTGTGACCTGCCTTACTCACGGGGCCTTGTTTTTAACAATTTAGAATCAACACCACCCAAGGATGCTTCCACATAGTAATTTTAAGCTTTTCTGGTCAAATGTACTTGAAAAGAAGATTTTTAAAGATTTTTCCTATCTATACTCACCGTCAATGAAAACGCAACACTCTACTTTTAGGGTGAACAAGCAAATTCAAGGAAATGTGGTCCCCCGCTTTCGGTGTCTTTGTGGGTGAAATGTCATTTTTTATGACATATTGTGTGAGATATGAACAGCCTATCAAATGTCATTTATTTAGAAATCATCACTGAACTCCAAGGTCAAGGTCAAAGAGTTAAAGTGTTTGGTATCTGATGAACAGTCTTTTCACAAAGATTACATATGTCCAAGGTCAACTTCAAAAGTTCAAAAATATGATATCAAATGAAAGGTCTTGTCACAAAAAATACATATGTGAAATATGAAAGTCCTAGTATCTACTGTTCAAAAGTTGTGGCAAAGGTCATAGTTTTTGAAAAGTAGGCCAACCTCCAAGGTCAAGGTGAAAGGTCAAAGTTCTTGAAATCCAATGAAAGGCCTTCACACAAGAATTACATATATGAAGTATGAAAGCCCTAGCCCGTACCGTTCAAAAGTTATGGTCAATGTTAAAGTTTTTTCATAAGTTCGGAAATCTCCAAGGTCAAGGTCATAGGGTCAAAGTTGTTGATATCAGATGAAAGGTCTTGCCACAAAAAATATATATATGAAATATGAAAGTCCTAGTATGTACTGTTCAAAAGTTGTGGCAAAGGTCAGAGTTTTTGAAAAGTAGGTCAAACTCAAGGTCAAAGGGTCAAAGTTCTTGATATCCAATGAAAGGCCTTCACATTACATATATGAAGTATGAAAGCCCTAGCCCATACCGTTCAAAAGTTATGGTCAATGTTAAAGTTTTTTCATAAGTTCGGAAATCTCCAAGGTCAAGGTCAAAAGGACAAAGTTGTTGGTATTCAATGGAAGGTCTTGTCACAAAGAATATATATGTGAAATATGAAAGTCCTAGTATCTACTATTAAAAAGTTATGGCCAAAGTAAAAGTATAAAAATTTTTGTGTAAAAGTGGGTCAAACTCCAAGGTCAAGGTCAAAAGGTCAAATTTGGTGGTACCCAAAGAAAGTTCTTATCACAAGGAATACATCTGTGAAATATGAAAGTCATAGCTCCACTAAATTAAAAGTTATGGGCAAGGTTAAAGTTTTTGTGACGGACGGACTGACTGACGGATAGACGGACAGACGAATGAGATTTAATGTCCCCTCGCTTTCGCGAAAGCGGGGGACAAAAATTATATACGGGATATAACTATGTACCAAACAAGTTACATGAAGGACATCTCTACTTTGCTAAATCAGTTATTTAATGGTTGAATGGTTTTCATTCATTACCGAAAGTTGATTTTTTAGCCCTCTTAATAGATAACATTTGAATAAAACAACCCCCATACCCTTCCGACCATTTAATCAAAACATGCTAGTCCGCCATGTACAACATACATGTACGCAGTCCGATTTTTACCATGCATTAGGTTTATCAATGTCTCTATTTGAGCAAAATGAATATTCTTTGGCATTTTAAGTGCCTGTTGTTCACATACTGCGGTCGAATTTTCTCTACCTTGGCGTAGTGTAGAACTCTTGAACTTCCGGTCAGGAAACTGTTATTTATGCTATTGAAACACATGGGCCTGATGAGTCCTTAAATAGTGTACATTTGCATCTGCAGGTCGTTTTTTCTTTCTGTTGAGAATCCCAAGCATTAGCAATGAAAATCAGTCATTTTGAGGAAATATAGGCATCACATCCGGTAAAGAAAGAAGGGTTTTTCCCCGGAATTTTAGTACAATACTTATGATAAACAGCTACAAAACCTTGATAACCCAAAATATTGTTAAAAATTTTATTAAAAATGTAAAATTTTGATTTCTGTTAAGAGGGCTAAAAACAACTTCCGGTATAGGAAAGAAATTCATTCAACCGTTTAATAACTGATTTGGCAAAGTAAAAGATATCATAACATTTTTGGTGCATAGTTATAACCCGTATATACTCTTCAGATCACCACACAGTAGAGTGTTGCGTTTTCATTGACGGTGAGTATATTTCTATATAAATTAATTTCACTTGTATCAAGCAATTTTAATGGCTGAATCATTCAGAGAAACATATAACATTTTGTCTAACATAACTTGCCTACGTCACAATGAGGTACGTCAAAAACGTTTTACTCTGTATGGCGTTACTTTTAAAATATTGCTCAATTTGAAGCCTTTTCCCGGACGAAATATTGTTTCATTGTCAACACTGAAATTAAATTATAAGGAATGCAGCTAATTTCAACTTATGTTATCCGATATAACAGAATTGGGGCAGTTTACGCTTTCTTATAAACCGCTTCGCGGTTTATAAAGCGTAAACTGACCCAAGTTATGTTATATCGGATAAAATAAGTTGAAATTAGCTTCATTCCTTATATAATACTTGGATTCCATATTGTGACCCTGTCCCACCCTGGGGGTCAAGATTTTAACAAGTTAGAATCTACACGACCCCATATACGTTTCACATTTTGTGGACCAATGGTTCTTAAAAAGATCGTTCAATCGACCCACTCAATAAGTGTCTTTTCTTGATTATTTCTCCTTGAAGGGAGACTTGCCCCTTCATTTTAATAATTTAATTCCCCTATAACAAAATGATGCTTTATACTAATTATAAGTTTGGTTTAAATTAGTCCAGTGATTCTTGAGAAGTTAAAGATGTAAAAAAAATTACACACGGACGGATACCTAGACAAAAGGACTACGGACAATTTCAACAGGTAATCAGAAGGGCTCATTTGAGCTTTAAGCTAAGGGCTAAGGTGAGTTAAAATAAAAACCGACAGGGCATTCTGCTCGTGTTATCCTATTCCGCATATTCTTTGATGACTATAGAGAACAAAATATGTTCATAAAGCTTACCTGCTGAATAAAGTTGATCAGTGACGGGAAATCCAAATTCATTAACAGTAGGGTCAAGTTTGATCAAAGCAGCATCAACTGAATTGTTATTAGATGATAATGGAAAACATTTATCAATAATTGTGCCACATACTTGAAAATTATGCTGATTCTTATCAAAAAATTCTACGTTTAGATCAATCCCTTTGCCCAGTACAATGTTATGCATTTCACTATTTGGTATTATCAATTCATCTGATGAAAACACAACGTGGGCACATGTTATTAAACCAACTGCATTATTTGGCAAATCAACAAAACCCCCAATACTTCCATGTCCAGGCGTGTTTATTCCTCTTGCACGCCGAATATGTCCTCCAAAATCTATAGATCTACCACTTCCCAAAGAACAATATCCCTCCTGCACATCTACATCATGCCCATTGATTACTTTTGGAAACTCTTTTTCTCCAATTGGTATAAATCCTTTATGTAGACATAATAGACTAATACATAGTTTTTCGACAACCCTATGCTTTCCTGTTAAATACCCTGTTGACTTAAATGGGGATGCTGATATCAGGGTTAAGTTGGAATGCTTCTTAAAAAGTTTTCTTGCTTCCTTTTCTGCAATAAGAGGCAAGTTTATTGCGGAAGAAGCCATAAAGGAATTAAATACAGTATAAGCCTCATCAGATGGTTGTGTATAATTATACAGTACGAGTTTTACCCCCATGGCTTTCTCCGGGATTCCGTCTTTCATCTCTATAATTCCTCTGTATGACATCATCATCACAAGCCGACCTCCTGGACTAGATTCATAACAGAACGATAGACTGATTGCATTTTGTCTAAGCCTTGGACAGGTGTTTAAAATCATGCATTTCGCTGCTTGCAAAAGGGTTTCAATAACAACAGAATTTATCTTCCTGCCTTCAAAACGTGTTTGCAAATTAAAATCAAAAGCGAATATGTATCTCCTCACAAGCTCTAAAATGAAAATGTGGTTTTCATTTTTGATAGCGTAATCCATGCAGCAATCAATAATCAAAGGAATGTTTTTCGGCTGGAACTCTGATATTTGTTCTTTTATATGCGCGGCAAATAAAATGGATAAAATATATCGACATTTTGCAGACTGTACTTTCCGGAAGACTTCAGCACAGTTAATCATCCAGCCTAAATCTTCATCAAAATAGACTTGAAGGAATGGTTCAGAACCTTGAAGCTGCTTTTCGTCACTACTCAAATCAAAATCTGAACAGTCAAGGTAATCAACTCCCTTAATGATGTCTTCATATTCATTCGTTTTCCTCTGGCCTCTTTGATACTTTTGAGAATACGTTTGTTCTATATTTAGAGAATCAATAAGTTTTTTAATTCTCATTGAAGCTTCTCCGGTTTTTCTGAGCTGTTCAAGTTTTTTACTGAAAGACGACAGCTCTGTCTGTTTTGTCTGAAGAGGGGTCCTCCCTGAAATCTCTGCAAGTTATGATTATGTACAATTTTATAACAATAACAATGATTGAGAATCAAAGTGCAATGTAAAACTTATCACCTATTGTTGTCTTTGTTTTCGTTTACGGGGATAACGAAAGAAAAGACATGCATGCCGCATATGGTTATGTAGATAAATTATCATAGAAGACAATGGTAAAACATATTTCCAATGCATTTCCTCAGAAATTTGAAATAAATGAGTGTTTTTCTGAGGAGGGAGTACTGAGTGTAATTTGGAGTTAGATGCCTTGTGTTAGTATTATGCTATAGGTTTAAAATTTATTTCCGAAACAAGTGCCTGTGGTGCATAAATGTAAAAAATAGTTATTAGAAGCAATTTACAAACTTTAAATATAAGGAGACAATACTCGTCAAGTATATCTGAACATCATTTAATTTGAATTAGTGGCCTATAAAGGTCATTTAAATGTAGAATTAAAAGATTTTTCTCCAAATGAAAGGATAAAGTAATATGAGAAAGAAAATCAAAACGAAACATACTACCAATTTTTATCTCCTCTTCACATTTGCTTGTAATCAGTTTTGTTTCTATGTATTTTTTATGCATGAATGATTCAACATCGTAGGGAACTGTGGTCTGTTTTTCTCCATGTTGCTGTTGAGCTAAATTAAAATTCAGCTTGATGGTGTCATCAGAGAAATCACTTCCTGTCCTCTTTTCCTTACCAGCATCTGGGAAAGTAAACACATTTTAATAAAATTATCTATAATAAATTCTTTACAAATACACAATAGATAGTAAATTCACAATTTAATTGAAATATTTTATTGGAATCTATTACTTATCACGGCTTTAGGGGGCCAATGGTTTCCAATATTTCACGCATCATAGTACAATGAAGCGTATAACCTATTTTAAGGTAATTCCACCCTCCTATGATGTCATATGTTTTTGCAAAAACTGTAATAAGTTTAAATTCATACCTTTTATAATAATATTTCTTGGAAGAATGCTTTACAATAGGTGTAATTATGATAAATATTGTTTAGTTAAAGAATTTTAAAAATGCATATTTTCTATATTTAATCAATAATTCAATCTTTAAAAAATGTTGACAAGGGCAATAACTCCTTCTAAGGTCTCTTCATTCAGGCATTTGCTATTTTGTAAAAAAAATTTCCCTTATATTCACAATTTATAAGAATCTTTTAAGTAGGAAGTATTTAGGAACACTCAGCATCAGAATTATGCATTTTAACCAGTTTTTCCATATTTTTCATTATACTGTTTACAAAAATGTGATTTTTTAACGTTTACATACACTTCTGTTTATTTATGTTTCTCATATCAAATAATATGGTGACCTATACATTTTTTGCAATAATTGGAAAGTTTAAAGTATATTAAATGAAAATAAATGCAGTTTTAGTACTTTGAACCTACAAAATTGTGAGAGTGGAAACACCTTCAAGCAATTGTTTGCTTAATTATTAAAATTAAAGGAAATTAAGAAATTGTTGGTGTTAAACTGTTATTATTATTTTATATAACTGATTTTTTTTTTTACCAATTATGCAATTCAAAGTTAGATTGACGCCGTAACAGTGTGTTTCTGACGTAATGTTAAACTGAGTATCTTACAGAACGTGGTGATAGATATGTTATTAAAGAAAAACTAATAAACATACGCTTTTCAAATTTTAAGTAGACAAATTGGAGAATATGTCCATTATTTTAACAATGATTTCATATGAATTCCTTGCGCTCGTAATATTTTGTAGCACTCTATCAAACAAGAATATTCGTTTATTGTTTTTAGCATTTGGAGACACCCCCTCTGGTAAAAGATGGTAGAATTTTGCATTTTACATATATTTTATGATACAGTATTACTCATCAAATACAGTACCGACCGGACACAACCTACCGGAAAGCGAACCCGGAGTGGACCCCGGGTTCGCTCTCTGGGTCCGCTCCGGGTTCGCTCGGGGTCCGCTAGGGCTGACCCCGAGCGAACCCGGAGCGGACCCAAAGCGAGCCCGTAGCGGACCCCGAGCGAACCCGAAGCAGACCCAGAGAGCGAAACCCAAATTCAGTAGCGGTCCCAGAGAGCGAACGCGGGTTCGGTATTTCTTTACAGAGCTGTCAATCAGGATTAGCGATTAACCAATCAGCGCATCAACCAATCAAAATAGCATGTTGATCTGTCGATAGGGATATAAGATCGAACGTGTTGATTTAATTCGATATAAATCCAAACACTGTACATGTATATATGTGTGAATGTGCTGTGTAAATATATTATGATTATTAAAATATTATTAAATATTTATTCATTATTTTAATTCTCCAGGTTGTATTTTATATTTATATATTTATTTTCTTTTTTATTAAAGCAAATAATTAATTACATGTTTTAATTTTCCACGTAGAATTATACATGTTTATTTACGTTTTTATTTTCTTTAGTTTTTTTATACCAGTATTTAAAGTCCATTTAGTAAATAAGTTTGGTAAATACATCAGTCAATGCATAAAAATTGAAATCAATTGATATAACAATTTTTACTGACAAAAAAGCAGAAAAGAAATATAGTTGGTCTTCGACAATTATTGTAAAATTTCATCATCTCAAGATACTTACAGTTCAGTTCGCTATGAAATACATGTACGTCTGGTTTATCGGGGTATACTCAGGTGAAGTGCGATTTACATAATTGATGAACGAATTAATCACGCTAATTAATCAAGGCGTTTAGTTAATCGTATATTGTTTCATTCTCTCAAAATGGCGTAACTATACTTGACAAAGAATACTC
>NW_026939223.1:0-9065 GCF_032062105.1 Saccostrea cuccullata | reverse complement strand
ACTCTGGATGAACTTGGAAATGTAAGTGCTCTATGTTCATCTTTTTTCTGCATTGTGGGAAGATTTGAAATGGTAATAACATAAATGCAAAAAACAAGCCATCTAAATGTATATAAATGGTGAAAATTCACTTAGAACATAGAAGCTTCTTTGTAAGCACAGCACTGACACAGATAGTTTTAACAGCCCAGTTACAGGCCGCAGCTACAAAATACTAGGAAATTTGTCCTGTTATACTGACAACTGCATTTATCTCATCAGTTGCAAAGTTTCCTCCAAACAGTATATTGGTGAAACAGGAGATCTCCGCAGGAGAGTCAATAACCATCGTTCACCATTAGGACCAAAAAACTCAATGAACCCGTTGGGGAACATTTCAACCTTGAGGGTCACAAATGAGAGGACATGACAGTAGTGGTGATTGACCATAACCCAAAATGGACAGACGCTCAGAGAAAAAGCAAAAAAAAAGTTCTGGATGCACAGATTAAAGTCATTCCGCCCCAATGGTATTAACAAACTGAATGACTTCACCAGAATGAACGTAAACTAGATCCGATTCCTGATGATACCAAACAAGATTATTCCCTCAATTTAGTGTAAACTCTACAGTTAATTTGCGTCACCAACTCTCGAACAACCCACATAACTATGTATTGCTAGCCTTTGTTAATTAATTATTAATTATTTTTTACCGATAATTAGTCCTAAAACATTTCAAATTAAAATTTATGATAGATCATAATTCATATGTTAAAATGCCCCTTCTATATTATTTTTTTTCTTTGATTATTCTTTATCAAGGATAGTTTCGCCATTTTGAGAAATTTAAACAATGAACGATTTACTGATTGTCGTAATTAATTAGCATAATTAATTCGTTCAATTATGTAAATCGCACTTCACCCGAGTATACCCGATAGCCGGACGCATTTCATAGCGGTCCGGATTCTTTCTTAAATAGTGTTCTTAAAAATTTCCAAATCAACATGTAACTAAGTATTTAAATATTTAGTGTTTAGTAGTTAAGTAGTAGTGATAGTTGTTTTTTGTTTCTCTTTTTTATTTGTTCTTATGACTTTTTAACCTTTTTCTTTGTCCTGAGGAAGGGACAGGGCGTCCGAAAATTTGACAATTTTTATTGTTCGTGTCGTTGGTCATATTTAGTGCTTTATATATATATATATATATATATATATATATATATATATATATATTAGAAAAAAATGACAAGGCAACAATGTTAATAAAATAAGCGCTTTTCTTCATTATTTTAATAATAATAATGAAGAAAGCGCTTACGTTTTACTAAAAATAATGAAGAAAGCGCTTACGTTTTACTAAAAATAATGAAGAAAGCGCTTACGTTTTACTAAAAATAATGAAGAAAGCGCTTACGTTTTACTAACAAATAATGAAGAAAGCGCTTACGTTTTACTAACAAATAATGAAGAAAGAGATTACGTTTTACTAACAAATAATGAAGAAAGCGCTTACGTTTTACTAATAAATAATGAAGAAAGCGCTTACGTTTTACTAACATTGTTGCCTTGTCATTTTTTTCTAATATTATTTACCGGACACTGTGCCAATTCTTTTCATTTTGGATATATATATATATATATATATATATATATATATATATATATATATATATATATATATATA
This sequence comes from Saccostrea cuccullata, assembly GCF_032062105.1. Taxonomy (NCBI): domain Eukaryota; kingdom Metazoa; phylum Mollusca; class Bivalvia; order Ostreida; family Ostreidae; genus Saccostrea; species Saccostrea cuccullata. Next base: position 7,397 of record NW_026939223.1, on the reverse strand, counting down.
TATATATATATATATATATATATATATATATATATAAAAAGCACTAAATATGACCAACGACACGAACAATAAAAATTGATATATATATATATACGTAATACGGAAGCCCATTAGTGCCAACCTCTATATATAAAGGGAAAGCGATATATAAAAGCAAACCTCTATATATAAAGGAAATGCGATATATATAAAGAAAACCTCGATATATATAAAGGAAATGCGATATATATAAAGAAAACCTCGATATATATAAAGGAAATGCGATATATATAAACAAAACCTGGATATATATAAAGGAAATGCGATATATATAAACAAAATTTCGATATATATAAAGAGAAAAATTTCCACCGCCTGAACTTGGACATGTTTAATGACCTTCATTACAACAGAGACTTCGCCAACACATGATTAGCAGCTCCCGGTCAAATGTTTTGATTGCAATCAATTGATGTGGCTGTTTCAGGATGATATTCAGTGTGTGTTATGTTTTCTTTATTTGTGTATCTTGATAATTATGATGATTAAAACAAAAGCTTAAAAACTGCTGCTCTTCTTACATTTCAGACGTCTTGGGCAGAATGACACCAATGAGAGACTTCTCTGTATAAAATGTATATTACATAGCACTTAATGTTGGGGGTCGTTTTCAATCGACATATAATTCAGTGCAAAAATACAAGTGTGTTTTATCATGTTTTATAAGTTCTTTAACGTTTTAAAAATGTTTTTTTTTTACATAATTTATGGATAATTTGAAATCGATTGAATTTACATGTGGGTCAAAAATCCGCAGTTTAATTAGGTAAGTGTGCATGCACTAACACGTTTTTCTTTATTTATTTACAAATACTTGATTTTTTCACACCAAAAGACCCTAAAATTATTACGGTAATATTACATGTACATGTCGCTTTGTTCTCTCATATGAAAAAAAAGTGGGTAACTCCATCTCTCCAATTCCAATTCTTTTTTTTATATAATCAATTATCATACTTGTAAATTATTTTTAGAATGAAATACGTCCGGTCTATCGGGTATACTCGGGTGAAGTGCGATTTACATAATTGAACGAATTAAATTGTTAACAAAAGTGTAAATTAGCATAATTCTCTTTCAAACAATTTCCAAATTTCTTGATCCTTGCATACAGGACTTTTTCCGGTTCCTTCGATTTTCGACCGATATCAACAGCTTCATAGTCTGCATTTGAATCTCCTCCTCTTTCACGAACAGGATTCTCATAAAACTGTGGTAAGAACATAATCCAATGTACCTTGACTCTCTTTGAGATTGCATTCTGAAGAAAAACAAACAATGAAAATATTTGAATTTCTCTTTTGTGCAAAAAATGATGACATTCGGTTCATTTATCGATATGACGACTTTCTACAAATTTGGAGAATTGTGAATAATTGAATATATCTAAATTCGAGCTCAATGTACGCATTGTGTCTTATGTATTATTTTTATGTTGTTTTTATTTGTCAGGAACAAAGATAATATTTGATTTTCAAATACCGATATATGAAATTCATGTAAGTTTGATTTCACAAACATTCTTCATAAATCATGTGTTTGTTCTACCGAGACTTTAATTTTATAGGAAGATAAGAAGGAGTAGGAGAAGGATGGAGGAAAATGTACCTCTTACGGATGATGATAATGGTCGAAAATATTCCAGCAGCTAGGAAGACCCCAAGGACCACGTATAACACTTTTTCACCAAATGGAACCGTTCTACCCGTTTCATCTTGATCTGCTAAACAAATATTTAACTCAATGCAGAAAATATAAGAAGATATATGATAAAACCACATAACCCTCAAACTTCCCCTCCTCAAAAAGTAAAATTAAAAATAAAACTGTAATTTTATAGGATTTTTCATTTTGATTCAATTAGAGTATAAAAGCACGGGCCCCTGGAAACTCTCAAGGGGGGAACACATGTGTCCGGGGGGAAAGCGTTACCTGTTAAACGTACAAATGTACAAGCCCTCAGATTTAATCAGAAACAGAGAGTAATATAAAGTCAATAAGTTGTCAGGCCCCTTTCCAAAAAAGATCTTTTGGTTGCAAAATGTCAGAGAAATTAAATTCCAACGACCAAGCCAAAATGAATATATCATTTTTGTATGTAAATGTATTAAACATTGCTGTAAGTGTGAAACCCAAGATTTTGCATTATCTTATACCCCAGCTTAATTGATTGATTGATTAATTGTATATTGTTTATAGTCCCTCTCGAGAATTTTTCACTCATATGGAGACGTCACCGTCCGGTGAAGGGCTTCCAATTTAGACTTATACTCGCACTCCAAAAGACCCGTGACTTTCACTTCTAGTGCCGCGCGCTTGGCAAAGGAACAGTCACTACCTATGTTTACGTCTTAGGTATGACGCGGCGCCGCGAACGAGAATCGAACCCGGGACTTCCGATCACGCAGCTTAATTGAAAAGCAGGAGAGTATAAAGAGATCGGGATGTCTGTCCGTTCATCTGTCTGTACGTCCGCCTGTTACGCTTTGAAGTACCCATTTCTTATCCACAATTCCTCTTTTTTACTGAATGAAATTTAACTTTTTGATTGGACACATATTTTGGGTTTCTAAGAGTAAAACATGGGCATGGCCATTTTTTCTATAATATTAAAGGGTACCCATCTCTTATCCGCAATACATCCTTTATCACTGAAAGAATTTAAAGACTTTTTACATAATGCCATTGTGAATTTCCTATTTTGTACTTTGACCTATGGAAAGAACATCATATATATATATATATATATATATATATATATATATATATATATATATATATATATATATATATATATATATATATGCTTTTATGCCTGCTGGTCAATCCAATTCATCATATAAAATATATTTTAAACTAACTTTTTATTTTCCTTTTTGATCTGACATTTATTTCTGGTCTCCCTGTGCAAAACATGGACTTTGTAGTTATTTAAGTTAGAAATAAAAGTTTTTCTTACAATTGACAACTGTAGTATTTACTTGTTCATATAAAAAACATCCTTCCATTCTGTCACAGTAGTGACTGCTCATTTGTACTTATTCTACAATATTTTGAAATCCTTACTGGTTGTAGAACTGTAATTGTATCTACATCCTGTCTTTCCTGTCACATTGCTGGTCACTGGTACAGTAACACTTTTTTGAACAGCCAAATCCATAAGAACCATAAGGACAGGGTCCTCCTGAACAGTTTACACCATATGTACCTACTTCACAGGCTGTAACATCAATAGTGTATATTTTAGTTTAAGTTTTAAACCATGCACTAACTAATTTTTACTTTTTCTGAATCTCCCTTATTTGATCATACATTTGCATATTTTAGAAATGCATAATGTTTCATGAAGGATTAGATTCCATAAAATAACACTTTAATTTTATTTTTTAATAATTTAATTTCACTTGTATCAAGCAATTTCATTGGCTGAATCATTCAGAGGAACATATGATATTTTGTATAACATAACTTGCCTACGTCACAATGAGTTACGTCAAAAACGTATTACTCCGCTTGACGTTACTTCTTAAAAATATGCTAAATTTGAAGGCCTTTTCCGAAGGAAAAATTGTCTCAATGTCTATACTAAAATTAAATAATAAGGAATGAAACTAATTTTTTCAACTTATGTAGTACGATATAACATAACTTGGGCAGTTTACGCTTTATAAACCGCGTCATTTATTAGCTTCATTCCTTAAATAATCGAGCAACTTGAGGTATATTAAATATTAAACATTACATTTTCAATATTTAGACATTTTATGCTTAATGACATTTTACATCAATCATAGTGTATTAGCTTTAAACACTTGAACGAATAATATGGAAAAGCAAGAATAGACGACCAACAATTTGAAAGGCAGCAAAATTTACAGCAAATAGCAAATTCAAAATATTTTCTTTCAAATTATATACCTATGAATTCCATCAATACAAAAGAAAATATATGAATGTTTATCGCTCTATGCCGGTCTGTCTTGCTTTACCAAACTTTTCAAACGCTTGTAGATATTAACTTAAAACTGTATTCGGTGAGTCTACCTTGATAGGTCAGAAACTATGATTCCGTAAAATTAACATGATTTTTTTAATTCAAAGGGAAACCTAGCTGAGGAAACAATTGCTGGTAAAGGACTAGCATTACTTCTGTTATACTCTCAAAAAGATTGCTATAATAATGTGACCCTTTTGGCCTTTATGTCTAGGCATAAAAATAGTAAAATTCTACATTTAGGGTTCTTCCTTGTGACATTTATGACGTGGATGTCTGTAAGGCGCCCTTTTCAGCTAGATAATTCAAATAATCTATTTGTAAAATGCACTTAATCAGAGCGAAACTACCTACAATAAAATACTTTACTGTATTAAATTTTGTATTTATAAATTTTTACCGGATAAATCGTAGACAATTTACTGACGTCATTTAAAACAATATAAACAATTGAAGTGTCCAAAATTATAAGATGATAACAGACGATATCGCACCGTCAAGAAATCAATTTTTTCTAAAACAAAAAATAAAGTCCACCGTTGGATAAAAAAATTGAATAAAATATCTTGAATTTTAAAAAAGCTAATTTTGATAATTGCATGATAATAACATTTAGTTGTGATGCATAATTAAAAAAAATTTTTTTTTTAAAAACAAGGTAGGGTTTCAAAAAAAATTTTCCCCTGTTTTTTTATAAAATAGGGAAGAAATATAAGAAAACAAAATTCACCCTTTTTGAAGTATTAAATTCCCAGCAGTAAAAACCAAAAAATTGTTGTTTATTTTCCCATATCTTCAAAAAAGTTGTAGACGACATAAATTTTTAGTGCAATTTTCTTTCAGAAAATATACAGCACATGTATCGCCAAAAAAGTTTTTTATTTACGGTTTTTCCCAAAAGCATGCATTTTACAAAATATATCTAAACTCTGAAAAAAGGCAGGGGCTGTGGACATTACCCTCTAAAGGACAAAACACAGAAATGAGTCATTTTGTGGCTATAATTACAGACTGAAAATGCATATAGTTTCTACTGTGTATTCTACAGTACGCTGACAAGGATCGGTGTTTTATAGAAATTTTAACGTCGAGATTTTTAATTATTTTCAAAAGAAAATCACACTAATGCAAATATTTTTTATTGAACATTTTTCAGCACATATAATTCCATAATGTTGGAAAAGTTTGGAGTTCATTCTTCTAGGCTATTTTTCAAAATTTTTTTTTAAAAAATTTGTTTGGGAACCAAGAGTTATATAGAGTTTAAAAAGCTTTATAAATGTTATAAAAAACTAATCAAAGTTGTTTTCTAGTTAGTATATTGTTCAACGATAGATGATGACACGTCCATTTCTTCAGAAAGAAAAATAAACGACCCATCAAATGCTTCATTAAAATACCTGTGGTATTCGATAAATTTTATAATTTATCAGATGGGGAAATTCAAATTAACGCTAAGAAACACAGTTTGAATCAATTTAAGTGACATACTTCATGCCATTTTTCATCACCTTTAATTAGACAATAATGAAATCTACATATCTATTAAATACAAAATCGGGGTGAGATGCTTACACATCTAACCCCGATCCCTAAGTGATTTGAGGGGGCCGTCGTGTTTCCCCATTCACAATGCATTTTTATAGCGAGTTTCGACATTGTAACTCTCCTACGATAGAGGCGAAAAAAGTACCCATTTCAGCATGGAGGTGGCAGGTTGTTTTAAAAAGTGCATAAATAAAAGAACGATATTAATACTTTTAAAATTTATTAAATGTTATAGAAAGATAATAATGTTAAGCAGTGATGCATTTGATGATTTTATCAAACTAACTAGCATATTTACAAATCTACTATCAATTTTCAAATGAAAAAAACGTCGTAGTCTTTGAAAAAGTAACTGATTTTCTTGATTGTACGAACATTTTAAAAAAAGTTGGTGTTTTTAAGTTATATTAAGGAAAAAATCAATATGTTATTTAGATTTCCGACGTGCAATATCAGATGCATGTGTACCGTATTTATTGGAGGTCCAATCCTTCCCTCGTCCGAAAACTATATCCACTGATATTTTTTTTTTTTTCGAATTTTTTTGCTGTAAAAAATGATGCCTTTACTTTAATTCGGTTATTCTCAAGTTGTAGAGTGCATCCTGACAATCGTGTAGTTATGATAAATGGATATGATGATGCAATGTATCCAACATACACAGTATAAAATATCTGTCCCCCCTGTTTGTTTACGCGGCAACAAACCCCCTCCTCAACGAAAAAGCGCACCAAGGGAGATAATCTCAAACTCGCGGATTGGATTAACGAATTGATTGATATCCTTATTTTTATTTTTTTTTTTTTTTAAGTTGCATCTGTTGCCCAGTGATTTGAACTTTTGCTTTAGAATTGCAAAAAAAAGTTGATCATTTCTGTTGTTGGGTTTTAGTACCACTGCGGGGCCTGGAGCCAGTTTGTTTTTTTTTTTTTCAGATGATAAGGTGTATTTTAAGATCCCTTGTCGCAGAAAGTGCAGACTATGCACAAAAACTTCACCCCTTTTTAAAATGCCAACTACACTTGAATTACCGGTAAACAAAATGCATAATATGTAATTGTATTAAGTTACATAAAATTACTTTTTTTATTTATTTAAAGTAGTCAACTTACGTTTGCAGTCAAAACCGTTTTGTTGATAATTTGTGCAACATTAATTTTCTCTACATATGAACGTAGAATGACATGAATAGTTATTTTAATTCAATAAAATTCACTGGACATGACATCTACAACAAATTTGTAAAAAGTAAACCTGTTATCCTTGCAAACTCCAGGTCCATCAACGGGTCCACTGATCACTGCAAAGAGTTTATGTTAAATAAAACTTAATATAGATGAATCTTACTTATTATATTGTGGTAAATTCCATTTTTTACAATGTGTTCTATATTCAAATAAGTTTTACTTAAATTGCAAAATTGTAATTTTTTTCTCACCTAGCCGTCGTGTCCGTCTGTGTCCCTGTTTCCAATCATTTATTGGGGATTTTTCATGCTCATTTTGTACTTATTGGGTACTTTTTTCTTATTGGGATACCCAATAAGAAGTGTCGCTAAATGTGCTTAAAACACCTTAATTGGGGATTTGCCGGTTAGTACCCAAAAAAACTTGGACACGACGATTTGTCCAAAAAAGTATCTAAAAAAGTTGTTTTTAGCAAGACCGTGTTTTCATTTCAATTTTTTTCTAACTTAAATTCTAGAGAGTTCCGAAAATCAAATTCCCGGGAGTCATGTCAAGGGTTTGTTTTCACGAAAAAAAATATGGCGACAAGAAGTACACGATGTCAACAAGATTGTCTGATTGACAAAGGA
>NW_026939222.1:0-9177 GCF_032062105.1 Saccostrea cuccullata | reverse complement strand
GCTAGAAAGATGTCTAGAAGTTACTACATGTTGGAATAACTAAATCAGCATGAGGTCAAATTCATAAGATTTTAATTGGTTTAGTTGCAACATGTTCTGAAGTATGTTTACTTAAGGAATAACTGTCTTATTCTTTGAATTCATGAAGTGATCAATGGATTGGCTTGTGTGATAATTTGCATAAACGCCGAAGGCGTTTATGCATAAAATTATCACACTAGCCAATCCATTGATCATCTTCATGAATTCGAAAAATTTGACAGTTATTCCTTATATTTACATGCTTTGATTCCGCCAATCCACAGGCTCCAAGCCTGCTTCTTTCTAGGTGTTGTCCCGCCTTGCACGTGGTTTTTTTGGAACCGCGCCAAAAACATTCATGAGGAAATCAATTACATTTACATTTGGTAATTTTATCTCAGACAAAGACATTGGAAATGTAAATATATACATATACATGCACTTCTAAAGGTGTTGCAGTATAATTCATGGACAATTTCATCAGAATATTCAGATGTAAAGATAGCCATAAATACTAGAGTTCTTCCATGGAATAAATTAATAAATTTTTAGACCATCATGTAGCACAGAAGGAGTTTCATTTTGAATATTTTTCGCCAATTTATGCCTAAAAACAATATCAAAAATAAAGTATAGTCTTTAACATTCACCATGACAAGGTGATCGATATCAATGTTGCCTTTAAAAGTGTAGAAAAAGTCTGATTTTTATGTTCAGAGCCCATAATATACATGTAGCCCCTGTTTCCATGAAAATAATATTGGGGACATACATATTTTTTTTAGTTCAAAATAATGAAAATGATCAAATTAATAACTTCGTGGATTTTGATGGAGTCGGTAGATATATAAAACATTGGTTTTTATATTTTTGTTACCATGGCAACGGTTTCACTTTATCAAGGAAAATTAAAAAATCTTCTTTTTTACCAACATTTTTGATGACGGAAAGTTATAAGTTTAAATAATATAAGCATTAATTATACTAATTCAGGTCATTTTAATTATAAAAGTTTGATAATTAATAAAATAAATCAATTTTTTCAATGAAAATAATATTCGAGGTGAAATATGAAATACGTTAAATTTGGCGTCTTTTACTAAAAAAAATGGGACGGGCAATATCTTTGAAAATCATATTAAATGAAGCTAATCTCCCTGAATAAATTGATATATGGCATGTGTGCATTAAAAAAAAAAAATAAAAGTTGGAGGGAGACGCAAACCTTACCTTAATTGATGCTTTCACATGCACAGAGGCAACTGACGTTACTTATTTTCATTTTAATTATTAGGTAGGGGGTTTATTTTTTATTAAAAGAAAAATAAGTAACGTCAGGTGCTGATCTTGCACATGAATCATATATGTATTCCTTTTGAGAAAAAACTTTCCTTTGGTACCAATAATTTATAAATTACATTAAGCACTTGGAGTATGATCTACTAAATTATGAAAAGCTGAAAACCCTGATCGGCATATTTTTTCCTGGGAAAGGGGGGAGGGTAAGGGGGCAATAATTTTACCATGTTTTAATTCTATTTCTTGATCTTAGAATTTGAGTAATATTTGAAAACTTTAATCTTGGTCTGTATAGGAGCTGTCATTAGCTGAATCAGTGTTTCACAAGAACATCTTCTTTTTAAATTGTCTCATTTGAATTAATACCTGTTCATGTGCTGTATTAACTTTAAATATGTCAAATTTGCATCAGGTTCAAGATTAAAAAAATATTAATTTCATATTGGCGTCATATCAAAAAAAAACCTCAAAGTAGCCAGTAGGCAGTTGTACACTGGGCCTATAATATTCGATAAACACTTCTAATATAGCAGTGACACGAAAGAGTAGGTAAGCTAATCCATAATGTTCAGAAGATTTTTAAAGAATTTAAGATTGACAGGATGTCAACTCCTTACTCTGTGACTCGAGAGCAGACACTCTAACCAGTGTGTCATGCAGACAAGTTATTAGTTATTGAGAGCAAGAATAAAGTGATATCACCAAACACAAACCAACTTTAGACTAGCTACATGTATTATACACTGACTTTAAATGTATCCTCTATAAGTACATTTTAATTCAATTAACATGATAAATATAGACATATTGTAAACAAATTCAGAGTTAATAAGAAATTGCAATTGATCTTTTTTTCAGCTGAGCTGTCCTGTAGCTGTTTTAACTGAGGAGTGGCAGAATGAGGGCAAATGATAGTGTATAGCAGCTTCCAGCAGGTGTTGGGGCCACAATTGCCGATCAAAGTTTTACATAGAAATATGAAAAAAAATATTTTAAAAATCTTCTTCTCAAGAACCACTGTGCAAGCAGAGATGAAACTCAAAAGGAAGCATCTTCAGGTAGTGTAGTACAACTTTTTTTTTTTCAAATCATGACCCCTGGGGGTAGGGGGGGCACAATGGCTGATCAAAATTTTTACATAGAAATATATAAGAAAATTCTTTAAAAATCTTCTCAAGAACCACTGTGCCAGAAAAGATAACTTATAAGAAAGCAGCCTCAGGTAGTATAGATTCAATTTTTTTTCAAATAGTGACCCCGGGGGTAGGGCGGGGCCACAATGTCCGATCAAAGTTTTACATAGAAATATATAGGACAATTTGTAAAAAATTTTCTCAAGAATTAGCAAAGGCATGAATGATCATATTTATATGTCAGCATCTTCAGGTAGTGTAGATTAAGGTTTGTTCTATTCATGACCCCAGGGGGTAGGGGGGGGCACATTTATAGCCAATCAAAGTTTTACATAGAAATATTTAGGAAAATTCTTTAAAAATCTTTTTCTCTATAGCAAAGGCATGAATGATCATATTTTTATGGAAGCATCTTCAGGTAGTGGAGATTCAATTTTGTTCAAATCATGACCCCTGGGGATAGGGCAGGGCCAATATGGCCGGTCAAAGTTTAATATGGAAATATATAGGAAATTTCTTTTAAAATCTTCTTCTCTGGAATAACAAAAGCATGAATGATAAAATTTTTATGGAAGCATCCTCGGGTAGTAGACATTCAAGTTTGTTCAAATCATGACCCCTTTGGGTAGGGCGGGGCCACAGCATGGAATACAAGTTATACATAGAAACAAGTAGAAAAAAATCTTTAAAAAATCTTTTTAAGAGATTTTTTATGATTGTCCTATTCATATGGAAGCATTCTCAGGTAGTGTAGATTCAATTTTGTTTGAATCATGACCCATGGGGGTTGGGCTGGGACACAATGTTCAAATGTAAAGGGCAATAAAACCACAGGTAGTCAAAGAAATATGCGAGCATCCTAAATAGTTAGTGTAGATTCAAGTTTGTTCAAATCATACCCTATCTCTTCCTTTTAAGGATTGTTTGGGACCACTATTGGGTTTCAACTTTTCAATAATAAACTAATTTATTCTTTTTTCCTAGCAACATTGCTCAGGTGAGCGATGTAGCCCATGGGCCTTTTGTTGCTTAAACAGGCGAATTATGACAAAGAGCTTCTCTCTCTACAAGAGACCTTACAACAGAAGGTCATGACCTTCCTGAGTGACCCATACAACAGAAGGTCATGACCCTGCTGAGTGACCAAGACGACAGAAGGTCGTGACCCTGCTGAGTGACCCATACAACAGAAGGTCGTGACTCTGCTGAGTGACCCATACAACAAAAGGTCGTGACCCTGCTGAGTGACCCAGACAACAGTGTTAAACAGACCCTACTGGAGAACGCAATCACAAAGCTGTGTGTCTTTATAATTCTTTGGCAGGCAGAAAAGTACTCCCTTTACCAAAACCAGGCATTGAAAAAACTTTTCTCAACAAGATATAATTCGACAATCTGATGTAAAGTTAAAACATGTTTGAGTTGTGGTAGTTGTTTGAAGTTTGATCTCATTCTCTAGCCTGATAAAGAGTAAATGTGGCTTAGGATGGTTGATTTGATTTTTTAGAAATGTTAATTTCTGTATTTAATTTTCAGCCAATGATGTGTTGCTGTCTCACATGATTACTTTCCTCCATGACAAGGTAAGATAACTCAGGTTTTGTTAAATGATAATTAAAGTTATAAAGTCCTATGTGAAATTAAGAAAACTTTCTATGAACAGTGATGTACTTGTACCGTATGTGTAATGTATACAGGGTTATTTTCACTCTTTCACAGTTTCAAACAATTTTTCCCCACTTTGAATTTATGTAGCTTAATTTGTTCAAGAAATTATACTGAATTCTTTGATTTTGCCTGAATGAGGGTGGGTGGAAGTTGCTAAAATTTCCCAGTATATGGTATTAAGAATAGCAGGCTTCATATTTTAGAGGCTTTGGAACGGACGATAATGTGCTAATTTATGAATACAGTAAAACTTGTTTAGTACAAACCCCGATATTGCGAATCCACGGATAAAGCGAAGTTATCATGGATACCTTATCTATATTGATTTAATCAATTCCTTATATGGATATAATGAATAAGGGATATAGGGAATTAATTTCAGAGGTCCCCTTGTCTTTGTTTTATCCGAGTTTTACTGTATCTCTAAGGAATCTTTTATAAATACAAAATATGACACAGACATATGTAGTACTAATTCATGATTACGCCAACAACTCATACCCAGTGAGTGCACTAAAATTTGAATATGCCAAATTACACTGTATGTACACGTACATTATATTCTTTATTTTCAGACTGACTGGCATCTCCGCGTGGCTCCTTCTTTGACAACATTGTGGGTGTGGCCGCCTACATTGGGTGGCAGAGCTGCTCTATACTGAAGCCATTTTTTGACCAGGTACGGGAATCAGGTGATAATAATTATAGCCAGTCAAATCTTACAGAAACAATGATAATTAAATCCCTAATGGAAATAATGATTTCACAGTATAAACTTTATTTTCTGTTTCAGGGCCTAAGTGACCGGTAGAAGAATTTGTTGTACACAAGACATTAGGGGCTGACTGCAGGCTCTTACAGAATTAGGTCTCATTCAGAAATCCACGCTCCAGGAGTTCTTACTTGAAGTGGTCCCTTTTTTGGCACACCCTGTAAGTAACCAATAAAAAAAATGTGACCAAATAATTACATATATTTTATATCATATATTTATTTAGTCTAATACTGTGCTCACTTTTGTAAACATAATTCTTATTTCGATTAATTTAATCAAAGGAGTACAATTCTAACAGTTTGTAAAGGGTTTTGTCGAACACTCTTGGGTATAAATATTCATGTTGGATTGAATAGCTTGTACCGCCAGCCATTTTTTAAGGTCACAACTCCTCAAGGCCGTGCTGTCATCTTCTGTTTAGGTCTGTGGAGACCCATTTGGAGTCTGGGTATTCCCATGGTAGATTCTGTATCGTGGGCCCAGGTAAAGCCATAACCAGGAGACATGCTGAATTACTAAAATAGAAAGATCCAAAACAACCGGGAGTGGATCTAAGTACTTCCAGGTTTGTGAACTGTAAATACTACTGACTGTATTCTGAAGATAGAATGAAAGGCATGAAGCTCTACTGAAGTTTTCCGTGTTTTTTTTTAGTACTACTGACTGTACACAGTGTTTTCTTGTTGTTAGGTAATATCAGTATAGTGCAAAATTCATGCAGTTGGATCATTAAAATTTGGAGCACGTGGGTTACAATTTAATTTGAAACGTTTGCATAAAATTACTAATAGATAAGTTTTTACCCCTTTACATGGAGAAATTTTGCTTCCAAAAAATAAAAATGTTTTATTCATTGATGTAAGTGATTTTTTTTTGGTTTTCTAGTCGATCTTCTAAAAAGACAATTCCAAGTTGAAGTTCAGTTTACTCACCCAGACCAATCTATTGGTACATGAATCCAAAGAACCAATCTGTTAACATGGTGAGTAGCTGTATGGTGTTACTCTACATTTGTTTGTTACAGACAAAGTTATTTAAAAACCAAAAATGCCTACATTTTAATTGAATAAAAAAAAATTATGTAAAGGTTTCTGTTAATGGTAACTTAATATTATTAATTATATTGTATGGATATTTCAGAACTCTGAGTGGAAGAGTATGTTTGGCTCCAATGAATCAGATTCCTCCTCCAATGGTTTGTACGTCTCCAAAAGCCCGGATGTCGACCCTATACTGTCTCCAATTTAAGCTCGGACCCTACAGAAAAATGCAGAGAGTCTGGAGAGGAAGCTACACACTTCACAGACCATGAGTCAGGCATCATCTTCATCATCGGAAAGCTTTGTAATGATGTCACAGAGTCAGGGGTCATCTGAGGGGTAAGATCCCTGTCAGAGAAAACCACCGACAAAAACACCACCAGTAAGATCCTCCATGTATAAGTATCTCAGTTGCTTTAAAATTGTTATTTACTGTGCTGATAAACATGTGATATACTTGTATATGTATTGTATTGTATGTTTTAGTGCTAAAATACTTTGAAATATTTAATCCTAAAAAAATACAATATTTTGAATTACAGCAAAATATCCCTGTAAGATAGTCCTGAGGAACATTGTCCACAAGAAGCAAGAGTTGTACAAGGCCGAGTCTAAAGACTTACTGGACATAGCCCGGGAGAGGAGGCCCCCACCCAGTAACTGGAAACCCTGGGAGAAGAAGCCCCCACCCAGTAAGTGGAAACCATGGGAGAGGAGGCCCCCACCCAGTAACTGGAAACCCTGGGAGAGGAGGCCCCCACCCAGTAACTGGAAACCCTGAGAGAGGAGACCCCCACCCAGTAACTGGAAACCCTGGGAGAGGAGGCCCCCACCCAGTAACTGGAAACCCTGGGAGAGGAGGCCCCCACCCAGTAAGTGGAAACCATGGGAGAGGAGACCCCCACCCAGTAACTGGAAACCCTGGGAGAGGTGGCCCCCACCCAGTAACTGGAAACCCTGGGAGAGGAGGCCCCCACCCAGTAACTGGAAACCCTGGGAGAGGAGGCTCCCACCCAGTAACTGGAAACCCTGGGAGAGGAGAACCCCACCCTGTAACTGGAAACCCTGGGAGAGGAGACCCCCACCCAGTAACTGGAAACCCTGGGAGAGGAGGCCCCCACCCAGTAACTGGAAACCCCGGGAGAGGAGGCCCCCACCCAGTAACTGGAAACCCTGGGAGAGGAGGCCCCCACCCAGTAACTGGAAACCCTGGGAGAGGAGACCCCCACTCAGTAACTGGAAACCCTGGGAGAGGAGACCTCCACCCAGTAACTGGAAACCCTGGGAGAGGTGGCCCCCACCCAGTAACTGGAAACCATGGGAGAGGAGGCCCCCACCCAGTAAGTGGAAACCATGGGAGAGGAGACCCCCACCCAGTAACTGGAAACCCTGGGAGAGGTGGCCCCCATCCAGTAACTGGAAACCCTGGGAGAGGAGAACCCCACCCAGTAACTGGAAACCCTGGGAGAGGAGACCCCCACTCAGTAACTGGAAACCCTGGGAGAGGAGGCTCCCACCCAGTAACTGGAAACCTTGGGAGAGGAGAACCCCACCCAGTAACTGGAAACCCTGGGAGAGGAGACCCCCACCCAGTAACTGGAAACCCAAGGGACTACTGGTGGCTCACCTCTAGGAACACAGGGCGGCAGCCAACAGGTAGGGAGGGGGGCACAGAGAGTATTGGTTAATGACCTGTATAAAAAGGAAAATAATTATATACTAGTACATGTACATAATTAAAGAATGTGTTATCTACTAGCAGGCTTCAAGTTTCTCAAGACCATGCATTCTTTGCCACAGACTCCAATGATGGTACAGTCAAATTATGGGAGTCTGAAAAACTGGAGGGACACAGTGTTGCTAACCGCTCTAAACAGACCCTCAAGAATAGTTGAATCCACACTTTTCAAAAGTTATGTCCCTTGGTCGCCACCAAAGAATCCTCACAGTACCCTTTGTTGTTGTCAGGTTTGTAACTTTGTCATTTGACTGAGAAGAATCTTGCATAGTGTACATCGATTGCCCCATGTAGGGGCTACCCACACATCCAAAGAAAACAATTGAAACACAGTGGATTCATCATAACCCACCCAAATGTTTGGTAGCATAAAGAGGAGAAATGTTGTTTCTTTCCCTTTTGACCTTTTGGTTGACCCCGCAAAGGGAAGCAACTTTTGTAAAATGTGTTTTGGTCTATATACTTCTGTACCTGGTAAAATAACAAATTACTTTGATATACACTGTATTATGTCATTGATTGTTTTTTAAATCGTCAGAAAAGAACCCGTACGAAAGTTCGAGGCGGAATAGGCACGGCTTGGGCACGGCTAAGACACGGAATCCGTACGGGTTTTTAAAAAGCGGCACGGGTTCTGCATGTCCAAGACACGGACATGGCTTCCGTGTCTGAAAGTGAGGAATCCTCACTCACAGAAACCCGTGTGGAGACACGGACTCCGTGTCCCAGGGAGACGGTTTTTAACTGAGGCGGGTTTTGCTTCAAACTATTTATTTATATCTCACGGCTTTTTACTGAGCATGCTCAATCATAACTTCCTTTATTTGAATATTAAATTGGAGGGATTCTTGGTCATGAGCTAAGTCAGTGTGTCTTTTTGCTCTATTTAAAGGATATTTAACCAATAGATGTCAGTTGGAATTGTATTTATGTCAGTCTGGGATAATTTCTTCACTTTTAAACTAAATGCAGTAAGTGTAATCTAGAATAAATTAGTCAATTTTTCAATTTTCATGATCTTCCTGTATTGCAATGTTGACAATGAACATGATGAAATAGTTTAGGCTTATTTGAATGACTTTAGTTGGACTTTCACTAATGTGACATCACTGTGCTATAGAATGAAAGTTTTATTTATACTAAATTCTTTCTCAAATTGTGCAAACTTATCGCTACTAGATTAAATTACAATTGAATTGAATATTGTACATTATTATTAAAATCATAATTAAAAACAAGCATGAATTGTAACTGATAAAGTTAATCATTAACAGAAAGTAAATGTAAACATTCATATATAAAACTAAGCATAAATGCAAAGCAATGTGAAGTAAGTTTGGTTTCAGTCACTATTTTGGCATTCACAGTTACATCAGGACATTCTCTAAGGGCCATGACCTAGATCTAGACGAATGCACAGATCCCGTGACTCCTTATATGGTATAAGGCACGGCTTTTTTGACACGGGTTTCCAAAAAACCGTGTCTCCATATATGGAAAAGG
>NW_026939221.1:0-9023 GCF_032062105.1 Saccostrea cuccullata | reverse complement strand
GAGACAATTTGTTATAATAATATTTGTTTGTCCTCTCCCCCGATCTACTGCCTAGAAATGGCCCGACTCATTTTTTTACACCCCATTTCATGTTTTTTTTTCTTCCGTCAACGAATATGTTTAAAATTTTAGGAATTTTTTTCTCACCTATAAATACGGACCCAGTAATTTTTCCCTGAGTTGGGAGGACCACCAAACGTCATTTTAAAGATGGTATAAAATATTTATTAACGTTGATTTTTTTCTTTACTCTGTAAAATTGTAATTTTGACAGAAAGAGCAAATAGAAAAAGTTTATTTTATTCATTAAATCTCCTAACCCACTCTGAATGATTTCATTCCTTTTCAAATGTTGCTCCGCTAAAATCAAAATTGTAAATGTTTATTTGACAGAGTATACGAGGGTAGATCAAAAGGTAAACGATATATCTTAGGTATTTTATAATTATATTATTGTAGCAATATTCAAGTATTTTTTAAAGTGTAAATTTTCAAACTTGCTAATATATCACTGGGTAATATAACAAGTATCATACAGACCCTATAGCGTGCTACTACACCTCAGAAACGAACCGTACCGTTCCGTGCACAAAGCGTACCGTACCGTGAACAAAGCGTACCCTTCCGTTCTCAAAGCGTACCGTACCGTCCACAGAGCGAACCGTTCCGTGCGAGAAACGAAACGTACCGTCCTCAAAACGAACCGTACCGTGCACAAAGCGTACCGTACCGTCCACAAAGCGTACCGTTTCGTGCAAGAAACGAACCGTACCGTCCTTTGCCTAATTATGCAAACCACGCCCCCAATGATTTTCGAACCGTGCATTGACCAAATAAGTCATTTTGATTTATTTCTCGCAATGGCGCCTGTGAATGGAGGACGTAGGTTGTCCCTGGCTGTTCGAAACACCATAATCAAGTACCACGCATCTGGGCTTTCATCTGCAAAAGTAACGAAACTACTCGAAGCAAACTACAACTTAAAAACAACTAGACAGAGTGTAAGACAATTCATTATTCGCTATAAATCAACGGGTTGTGTTCGTGATACGTAATTTTCTTATTCATACGGATGAGATATCATGTCATGTGTAATATGTTACCCAAAATTATAATTTTCCAATTTTGTTGAGCTTTTTAAATATAGTTTTTATTTTTACTAATTTCTGCTTGCAAAAACAATTGCTTTGGACATTGAACATGAGATTTAATGTAGTGTACGCAAAAAATTAATTGTTTTATCGTCGTTTGTGATCCATGAACAGATACATGGGAGAAATGGTAACGAACTGAAGAATCATTTTTCAGCTTAAATGAGGAAATGAAATTATATAAATCCCTTTGTCTTCTGCATGTATTTTTTTTTTTGCGTACGATGTACGTTAGTTTACCCACTCTTTCTATGTAAGTTTACAATCATCAAATGGACAAACCATTTTACACCAACAGACTAAATTGCACTATGTATTTCATCTGTTATGAGTAGGGGAGGAACAGCTACATGTAAAGTCGGACAGCATCGAATGATGGACACTCTCCTCTTTCAGAATAAAATCGTTTCTAAATTTAATATCATGTGTATTTTTCTTTCAGTATCTCCGTCTACAGGATGTTTCTGGTTGTTTCATGCAAACATAGTCGTGAAAAAGTTTGAATCGTGAATTTATGAAATCGGGTACATACGCATCTCATCAATAGGATAATTTTCGCAAGCGCACCGAGCGCGCACCCTGTGGCTGTCCCCTTAGTTATCTCTGGAGAAATCTAGTTTGCCGTCGGTACTCCGTAATACCTTATATATTTTGTAATTAAATCAAACTTTTAAATGAATAATATTACTTATTCCCATAATAATAATTTTTGGTGGATATTTATTAAGTTTACTATTAAATTAACATATCCAACTTTAGATTCTGGTAAGCTGAAGTCGGACAGGGAAAAATTAAATCGGACAGCACATTGAATAAATTGTTGTTTTTTTTTTTAATTATCATATTTTTAAATACTAGAACAATTTTTATAATGTAATTAAACTTACTGGTAATTTAAGAGTATTTTAGCTTTTGCAATCAAATTTTGCCGATTCGCTGCAACTTTTTGAAAGAAGATTTCATCACTTGCCTTATAGAAATTGTTTCAACTTCAAAAAAAAAAACAATGAAAAACAGTTAAAGCAAAACCCATCTCATTGAATTTTAACAGCAACAAACTGATATGATTTAACAGATAAATAAAATACCTGTAGACATAAAACCGGGGGGAAATAAAAGAAGAAAAGGAGAACAAAGAGAAGGAAAGAAAGTATCAAAAAAAAAATTTACATTTTTTCGTGGCTTTATTTGAGTTTCATGTTTATAACTCATCACTCATTCAGAAAAAGAAAAGGTTTCTTTCTTGAAAATTAAATATGTTCCAGATTACTGATTATAAAGTAAAGATAGTAGGATAAAAAGTTTTCTGTTTATAACCATTTAATAAATGTATAAAATGGGATTTATTTGGGGGACATTTTAAACCCAAAAATTATTCAGACGATAACGGATTGGTTTATAGATTATAGATCGCATAATACATGTACTGTATATGCTTATTTAAATTTCTTGGTATATAATGGAAAAATTATCTAAATAATCCACACGATTATACTAATTACATTTAGTAAACTAATTTAATTAAGTTTATATGTTCACGAATCTTTTCCCGGGCACTTGGTATCATTTTTGTACGCTGAGGAGGGGCTAACAAATTTAACACAAAAATCAACTCACCTGAGTGAAGAAAAAAAGTGACAAGATAGAAAGAGTGGGTTATTGTCCAAACTCAAAGAAAATTCTATTTCAGAGGTTGATGGGAGGTATACGTACTTTCAATTTGATTACATATCTTTCAAAACCGAATTTTATTCATACATTACCAGATTACCCTGATTTGACTGTAAGATATAAAGGTGGAGATGATAAAAACAGCCTTTCAATGAACTTGAATTTTCAATTGTGTAAAGTAAATGTTGGGGGGGGGGGGGGGTAAGAGGTCAGCCGACCACCCCAACCCCTTGATACTTTGTGCATGCTCCATTACAATGAACACCTAAAAAATAAAGTAAATTAGACGACTTTAAATGCCGAAAACAGTTCGTGGACGATTTTAAATTCTACATGTCCGACTTTCACTGTCGATGTCCGACTTTATCTGCCAATGCCTTTCCGTGTATATTTATTAAGTCAGCTGTTACAGAGGACATTTGATCATTTGATTAGATACTTATAAATCAATTCGAAATTAGGGGGGGAGTTTTTGTGGTAAGGTATGGGTGTTGTTTTTGACAGTTACGGACCAAATCACTCATAATTTTTTATTTATAGCGTATAGAAATACAAACTTAAACAACATCAAAGAAAATTTGAAGTATGGATTATGTAAAGGGATTTGTTAACGATAAAATGACTACTAATAGTATAAGGGATAATTTGAAACACTCAAGATTTGTCAGTTCTCTTTTTTAATTATTTGTACAAACTGATACCTCAAGCACTATAGACTAAAAACCGAACTCCGAATTACATATGCAATGTTCAATGTATACCAACATGAAAATAAGGTACTGTGTTCGCATTTTAAATACGCTGTACTAAAAAAAAAATAAAGAGATGTATTTACAGATTCTTCTACTGCAGAAACAGCTGGAGTGGTTGTGAAGTAATTAAACTACGGCTTTATATCGGCCAACAAACTGAAGACCTTTAGCCCAATCTATTGTCTTTTTTGGGAGAGGGGGGTCAACTTGTCACTTGACTTGTGTGTTACATGTACACAAAATCGGGTACTCCTTCGAAGCCATCCCACTCCCCCTGTCACTGTTTTGTGTAGGGGGGGGGGGTGTTTGAGGAGAGAGAGTTTTAGCTGGTTAACAAGTTTGTGTTGTATAGATGGGAGGTCAACATTACCGCTACATTGCCAAAAATTATAGATCCCTCATAAAGTTTGCAACAATGCCACGTGCCGGTACGTGCTT
Organism: Saccostrea cuccullata; assembly: GCF_032062105.1. Lineage (NCBI taxonomy): Eukaryota > Metazoa > Mollusca > Bivalvia > Ostreida > Ostreidae > Saccostrea > Saccostrea cuccullata. The sequence continues at coordinate 5,011 of NW_026939221.1, read as the reverse complement.
ACATGACAAATAAATTTTTGATCGCTTTTTTAAGAATAGAAAGACAGACAGGTAGATAAAATGAATGAATGAATAAATAGATAGATAAATACATAAAATTATTTTTAATACAGTGTAATAATTTTGTCGATAAATACGTTTGGCACACTAATGAAGACAGAATACTATTATGTACAGTACATGCATTAAAATACATGTATAACAGAAAAAAAATAATTTACTGTTATTTCTCCTCTGAAACAAAAGTATAAATGATAAACCTACAATTTTAGAATAGAGAAACGATGTTTATTAATTTGCTTACCACTAAAAATAAAAGTACGATTAGTCATTTTGTTCTTCTGTAATAGATCAATCAATTAAAAATAATTTATATGCGCGTTTAGTGATATAAAATTATATATATCAAGTATATATATATATATATATTCCTTTTTTGAATTATATCGCGGCTTTTTTTTCAAAGAGAAAAAAATATCATATACATGTATTTATATATTTTCTTTTTTACAATTAGCCCCAGCATACGTAAAATATAAGCGTACTGAAATTTTTATGATGCTAAAAAGATCAATGGGACGATGTTTTTCAGCCCATTTATCCTCCAACTCTACTGCAGCGTAAATAAATTTTTCAATTGAAACCGAGACATAGCATACATGACTAAGTAAACACAATTACATACATGTACACGTAATACAATATTTGAACTTCCGTAATAAATAGAAATTAACTCGGTGATACTTAAATTTATATAAACAATAACTAAATTACATTCTTTAATAACGGAAAAATTGTTATATACGTGCATTACATGTAAGTACTCCAAAAGTCATTTAAAATCAACTAATTTTTACCAGCCAATCAGGGACCAAAGCTAACAGGCTCCGCCCACTTCATTTGCATACAGTTTTCCAAAGCGTACCGTCCACAAAACGAACCGTTCCGTGCAAGAAACGAAACGTACCGTCCACAAAGCGTACCGTTCCGTGCACAAAGCGAACCGTTCCGTTCTCAAAGCGTACCGTACCGTCCACAAAGCGAACCGTTCCGTGCAAGAAACGAAACGTACCGTCCTCAAAACGAACCGTACCGTGCACAAAGCGTACCGAACCGTACCGTTCCAGTGGTGTAGTAGCACGGTTTAGGGTCTGTATTTAACCATCTGCCTTCCTTCACTAAAACGATCTATCCAATCATTGATTGAATTTGTAGGAAGGCATTTGTCTTAATAAACTATGGACAAATTCTTATATGCTACTTCAAAGGCATTTTTAAGATTTACCATAAATATTTTAGTCGTTTGTTAAACGAGTTCCACTGAGGCAACCATTTTTCGTCACAAGTACCTGCATAATGACGTCATTTTGAGCAAAACTTTATTCAGCATATGCTATTTTATAGAACTTGTGTTTGGCTATGTGTGCACCAAATTTGTTTCTAATCTGAATTGTGGTTTTGTAGATATAGATATAGTTCGCGAACTTTTTGATCACCCCTCGTACTAGTAGGCACTAAATCAAGGTCATTCATATCGATTTTATGTGTTTAATTTCTTTGTGTTTCATTGATGATAATTAAGATTTTGATATATATTATAAGTTATCTGTGGCAAACTTACAAACTCTTAATTCTTAACTTTGATGGTGCTAATTTTTTCTTACCTGGAATCAAAGAGTTTAAGATTTTTTCTTTGATATCAATATAAGTACATTATTTAACAACTGTTCGATAATAATACTATATAAATTACTTCAAGCCATACTATAACACATTTCCTCTTTTAAAAGTGTTCATATACTTTTTGTAATTCTCTTCTACATTAAAAGATTGTTATGTCCCTCCATATTAAGAAGAGGTCTGGAAAACAAAATTCTGTGCTAAAAATAGACCACCTGCTGCTATCCATGAACTACTTTCATGGTTCTTTACACTCTTTTTGAAGACAACGATACCTTGTTTTGAACTTGAAATTATCATTTAAAAGTGCAAAATTTAGACATTTTCTCAACAAATGGTTGTAGAGAGATAATTGATGCACAGTTCGCATATTTTTTTTGGATTTTTTAAGGCTCTGCTGAATTCTGTAGCTGCGCAGTTCTAAGGAGCATATCAAAAGCATTTTTCTGCAAAAGTATAGATTATATATGCACAACATGCATTCAGTTATGAATATTTATTGTATCTTTATCATGAGGACTTAAAATTTGATCAAAATATGATGTATTTTAGCCATTTGAAGAAATGTTTACATTTTGTTCTCACAGCACTAAAGGTGGCCGTACATCCCCCTTAAATGTCCATTGAAATGTATTGTAGCATCACGGTAGCGACTACGACAAGACGTGGCTTTGAGGTATCTTGTGGGGATTTTATATATCGAAATCCCAATAAAATTAATATATTGAAGAATACAGTAATGCAACCGTGAATACAATAGACTACAATGACTGATCGCCGTTTTTGGTTACGTTCGTTCGTAAGATGTCGGTGTTTCTCTAATAATACAATTGAAGTATATCATTGAGAGAGTTAGCAAGATTCCAGTTCCCCAAGGCAAGAACTCTTGTCCCTCAATGATATACTTTAACTGTATAATAAATTTGAATTCTTATTATTAAGTTTGAGGATTCTTTTTATGTCCCAGTAATCGAAGATTCGAGGGTATATTCATGTATTAATATCCTGTCCGTCCGTCTGTCTGTCTGTCTGCAAAAGTTTAATTTTGCCCATAACTTTTGAAAGACTAGACCATTCGTTTGTTACATGTGCCACCAAATTTGACCTCTTTATAAATAACCTTGTAGTTTGACCCCTTTGGCCTTGGCCATAACTTTGAACATTTAGAACCTGAGTTTTCATATTTCACACTTGTCTCCTTTTTAATCAGACCTTTCTGTTGATACAAACTTTGACCTTTTTAGCTCACCTGAGCTTTTCTGATAACCCGTTGTCCGTCTGTCCGTCCTTCCGTCTGTCTGTCTCTCCGTCCGTCTGTAAACTTTTCACATTTTCAACTTCTCCTTAAGAATCACTGGGCAAATTTTAGCCAAACTTGTTACAAAGCATCTTTGGGTAAAGGGAAATTTAAATTTTTAAAATCAAGGGCCAAGTCTTCATCCACGGGGAGATAATCAAGAAAATACAAAAAATAGGGTGGGGTCATTAAAAAATCTTCTTCTCAAGAACCACTAGGCCAGAAAAGTTGAAATTAATGTGGAAGCATCCTGGGGTAGTGTAGATTCTAAATTGTTCAAATCATGACTCCTGGGGGTAGGGCGGCCATAATGGGGAATCCAAGTTTAACATTGATATACGTATGGAGAAATCTGTGAAAATCTTCTCAAGAACCATTGGGGCAGAAAAGCTGAAACTTATTTGGAAGCATCCTGGGGTAGTGTAAATTCTAAATTGTTCAAATCATGACCCCCGGAGGTAGGGTGGGGCCATTATAGGGAATCAAAGTTTTACATAGAAATATATAGAAAAAAAACTTTAAAAATTTTCTTCTCAAGAACCACTGGGCCAGAATAGCTGAAACTTATGTGTAAGCATCCTGGGGTAGTGAAGATTCTAAATTGTTCAAATCATGACCCCTGGGGGCTGGGGGGCCATAATGGAGAATCCAAGTTCAACATTGAAATACATATGGAGAAATCTTTGAAAATCTTCTTCTCAAGAACCATTGGGGCAGAAAAGCTGAAACTTATGTGTAGATTCTAAATTCTCCAAATCATGACCCCTGTGAGTAGGGCTTGGTCACATTTGCACTACAAAGGGGGTAAATCTGTTAAAGATCAGCATGGCCAAAGTTTCTCAGGTGAGCGATATGGCCCATGGACCTCTTGTAACCTTTTCCATGATTTCGACTTGTATTTGAGAGTCAACCTTCCCCACATGCTGCTATACAGGGACACAAGTGTTTAACAATTACATCTTGTTATTACGTGTTCTTCCTGTGTTCGTCAGAGAAAAGCAGGAGAATTAATATTTGAGCACCAAACATTAACATCAATTGACTTTTTGTATCCCTCTGTTGAAATAGGGGTCATTTTTCGAAGGGGAGGTGATTCTGATAATAATTTAATAATTCTAGTTGTGTACATTTTGGGGGAGATGTGGAAAATATTTCATTCTCCAAGTCTAAGGAAATAAAATCACTTTCCTAAAACTGTGCCGCGGTATTTAGTCTACTCAAAAGAAAAACATTGACGGTATCATCTGTCCTTAATTCAAAATGTGTTGTATGTATTTAAATGTACCGATAAAATTATTGAATGATAAATCTGACACTTCATGCATATTGCAGTGACTTAACCTAATTTCAGGAATCTGAGTTAAATGCAGATATTTCAAAGACTGCCATAAAATTACATTATCAAACGTAATACAGTAAAACACGCTTATTACGAAGTGCAAGGACGGACATAAGTAGTATAAACGGCCTAGCCGGGTGGGTCAACTGAGTGCACTTTTTATGCAAATGAGGTCAAAAATGCTGGATTCTGATTGGTGAAGGGGATAAGTGGGTCAACTGAGTGCAGTTCTAACCCTAACCCCCTAGCCCCCTAACCCTAACTAACCCTAACCCCCTATCCCTAACTAACCCTAACCCCCCTAACCCTAACCCTAAACCCTTATCCCCTAACCCTAACCCTATCCCCCCTTAGCCCTCTAACCCTTTTTAACCCTAACCTATTCCCTAAATACGGAGTTGTTTACACTGTGTTTACATTGGTACGTAGGTACTACGTTTTGTTTATATACACAGGTAAAAATGCGCCGTGTGCAAAAAACATTTCAAGAATGTGATTATGACGTCACGCTTCACAGTCTAGCCAGTCTAGCCAGCCAGCCGGTTCAAACTGGATTTTTACTGAAAACAATAACAAATAACACACACAAGACAGATTATAACAAGAATCAATACGTTTTACCTGCGTTTTTATACCTGTTTGCATCACCTATAAAGAACCGTGTGCAAAAAAATAGGGTCGTGTGCAAAGTGCCG
>NW_026939220.1:0-9086 GCF_032062105.1 Saccostrea cuccullata | reverse complement strand
CCTCTTTCCTTCGCCTGTAAAGCTGATTTTATAGAAATTGTTGACCAACTACTGTGTAATGGAGCAGACATTAATTTGCAAGACTCTCAAGGTCTGACACCGTTACATAAGGCTATAATTGAAGGACACAAAAGAACCGTTCAATTTCTTATTGAAAGTGAATGTAATATCAACATAATTTCAAACAAAGGCGATACTCCTCTGTCTCTAGCGTGCTTCAATGGAGATTGTGATATTCTGAAAGTCTTAATCAAGAAGAAAATAAACAGGCAACAACTACAGGATGGGATACTAAAAGCTTGCATGAAAGGAAATAAAGGTATTGTTTCTATACTTTTAGAGCATGGAGCAGAGATAGATGCGAAGAGTACGCGAGGTCTTTCTGCTCTTCATATTAGCTGTGTAGAAGATAATTCAGATCTTGTTGCTTACAGTCCCTGAAACGTTCTACTTTCCCATTTTTCCGTTCGTTTAGCGTTCGTTCACCGTTCGTTCAGCGTGCGTTCACCGTTCGCTCTTCGTTCACAGTATTGCGTTCACCGTTCACCGTGCGCTCGCGTTCACCGTTCACAAAACGTTCACCGTTCGCTCTTTGTTCCGTTTACTTTGCGTTCACCTTGCGTTCACCGTTCACTTATCGTTCAGTCTTCATTGTCATTCGGAACTCCGAAGTAAAAGGACTTATCTTTTTGATGGTAAGGATTTACATGTTTTTTAATTAAACAACCAAGGTATCGTGTTTGAAGAATAATTATTTCATTGCAAAAATTATCTGTGATATTTATATTTCTATTATTATAACTCAGCTGTTACTTATTTCATGAATTTTCCCTGGAAAATTATTAATTCATTAAGTACCTTCATGTATGTAGAACGATGCTAAAATATTAACTTCAAAAAAGGGCAATGTAAAAATTTTTCACGCACGGCATCAATTAGATGAAATTTTTAAGAGGACAAATTATAAATGAATGTATAATAATTAATCCAAGTCTTTTACAGAACAGGAATACATAAAAAAAAATCCTACAGTAACACGTATTTTAACTACATGTAGGTTTGAGAATTATTAACAATAATGCAAATATTCAGTTAATTAAATATCTTTAGAGATAATTAAATTGATGGTGTGGTTTTAAATTTTAGAAAAGGCCAAATGTTTAAAATAGTCTATTATTAGAGAAGGAAAATTCCTTCCTTCACCGTACCTAAACATATCCCCCCCCCCCCCCCCCCCCCCCCCCCCCCCCCCCCCCGTGCCTTTTCTCCCGAAATAAAATTCTTTTTGAGTTTTTACAGTATATTTGAATTTGTATTTAATTTTTATTGTAACACAAGAAAATCAGTCTTAAAACCAACATCAAACGGTCATTAAACAATAGTATTTTAGTATAAACTTGTGCCGACAGAAGTATTTTAAATTGGCAGGGAATATGTTTCACATTCAATTTAAAACTTAATCCTTCCAAGTATATATATTCGAATTATTTTTTTTTCTGCAAGAATGCAAAAATCAGATCTAGAAATGATAGGTAAAAATATTAAGATTTCTTGGAATACTAAGTGACTCTTTGCCTTCGGCATGTTCAGTGAAACGCGATTTCCACATCTCCACTGTGTCGAATTATTTTGATTGACAGCACAAGCACGCTACTACAAATGTAGCACGGACTTCCTGTGAACTGTGTGAACTTGATGGTGGAAAGTAAAAGCCAATGATTACTGTCAAATGGATTTGTTAATCAAAAAAAAAGATTACCTTTATTGCTTGGAATATTTAGGGGAAAAAAAATAAGAATTTTTATTTGATACAATATATATCTGAGAATCGATGGGTTCTCTCTCTCTCTCTCTCTCTCTCTCTCTCTCTCTCTCTCTCTCTCTCGTACATTTCTCTGTTCAATAAAAATTATGACAACACATTACTTATTTAGTTTTGAAAATTTAATCTACGCATGTATTACAAATAATTTGTTTTGAACGTAGTTTATTGATATAAATCAAAAGGATTGGAAACAAGTTCTAAATAACTTAGTAAATTCCTCTCCTTATATAAAACAATATGTCATGCAAAAAGAAAAAAATAATACAATCGATACATGAATAAATAGATACAATATACATGTAATACATCATTTAGAGAATCTACATGTTTCGTCAATAAATTTATGAACAGCAGCAAAAATACTGTTATTTATCTGTAAAGGCAAATTAACATCACCACATAATAATACATTAATATCAATAGAAACCAAATCAAGCATGAACAAATGATTAAAAAGAGTACTTCTAGCGTTGGAATAATTTGTGCATGCAAAAAAGAAATGATACACATCTTCATTTTTTCCACATAAACATAATGGACTACTTACAATATTTCGTTTATATAGATCATGGTTTAGTATACAGTAATGTCTTAACTTGGTATGAATGATATTTGTGATACGTTTGCCAAAAGAAAAGTATGGTGGTGGAATATCAATTTTTGTTGTCAAGTTCTTTCTAAATGTTTTAACTGAATCGGCATTCAAATAATTTGAATGCCTCTTTCCAACATCTTGACCGAGTATAATCACGACCGGGAAATGTCTACAGATACATGAAGAAGTTAGCTAAAATAATCGTTACTAAAGAATAAAAAGGCACATAAATATAGAATATTTTGCTGTAGAATTTTAATAAAACGAGAATTTTTATGCAGTACGATAACAGTCAATGTCAACAGATAATTGTGAATAAAAAAAAATCCGTTATTTTACACAGAATCGCTTTGGCACGGAAATACATGTACGCTTGTTTCAACCCCGTCCAATGTAATTAATTCATTCTATAAGTAGTAGTTTTATCTTCAGAAGTCCGCATTATTTTATAAGTGAAAAGAATACGCATAATGATTTACTATATTAGTAGATTAATTCATGTTTTAACTACACGGGGTAACAAATACACGTTTGACGACGATTAAAATCACGTTACTAAAATATCGATTTAAACATAGATATGTGCAGAAAAAAATGTTTTTATTTATTTATTGATTAATTAATTAGTTATTTTATTTATTTATTAATTTCTCTATATTTTATCTCAGTGGTAGTTTTATCTTCTAAAGTCCACATTATTTTATTAGTTAAAAGAATTGGCATAAATATTTACTACATAAGATTAATTTTTTTTTTAACTACACGCGGTAACAAATACACGTTTGACGGCGATTAAAATCATGTTATTAAAATATCGATTTAAACATACGTATGTGCAGAATTTTATTTTTATTATTTTTTTATTTATTTATCTATTTATTTCTCTTTTGTTTATCTATTGTTTATTTATATTTATTTATGACATTTGAATTATAGAATAAAGGAATAATTTCAATGCAAAGAAAAGACCAAAGGCATTCCGAACAAATCGTTCACCTTGCGTTCACCGTTCGCTCACCGTTCACTTTGCGCTCGCGTTCGCGCTCCGTTCGCGTTCTGCGTTCACTCACCGTTCACCGTTCACACATCGTTCACCAAGTTGCGTTCACCGTTCGCACATCGTTTACTCACCGTTCGCTCTGCGTTCGTTCACCGTTCGTTCACCGTTCGTTCAGCGTTCGTTCACCGTTCAGGTGGGAAAGTAGAACGTTTCAGGGACTGTACCTTTTCTCAAGCGGAGCGCTTGCAAATGTTACATCAGACGATAAACAAACACCTCTTCATTTTGCAGCAAAGCATTTGTCGGTAAAAATATTAATGCAGTTGATGACAGGGGAAAAACAGCTCTTCATTGTGCTTTAATAACCTTTGATGGATACTTTTCGAAGAAAGTGGAAGGGGACATTGAACATGGAGGCAAGACTATTCTATATCAGGATCCTACATTTATGGACGAAAAGACATACAGGAAGATGAAAACAAACAGCCCACATCTTCCAGTCAATTATAAATCTGAAAATGATATTCAGGCTAATCAGAAGCTTCTAAAGAAACTTGGGGAAGTTACTAATATTCTTATTGAACATAATAACGATCTAAGCACAGCTGACATCTATGGTCGTTCGGCCCTACATATGGCTTGCTCAGGAAATGTTCAAGAAATTATTAAATTACTCATTCATAATAAAGTACATGTGAATGCATTGGACAAAGATAATCGCACACCTTTGCACTTAGCATGCATAAAATGCCATTTACTTCCAGTACAACTGCTTGTAGAGAATGAAGGAACCATCAATTCTACCGATGTATATGGTTCAAGTCCACTTCATTTAGCTTGCTCGAGCGGTAATTTTGAGATCGTGACAACACTTTTAAAATATGGTTCAAAGATAAATATTCTCGACAAGACTGGATCGACTCCATTACACATTGCAGTAAGGAATACACATCGGGATGTTATTTTTTTCCTGACATCAAATGGAGCAAATGTTAATGCAACAGATAATGATGGTTTTACAGCATTGATATTGTGCTGTCGTCAAAATTACAAGGGTGTGGTCGAAGTATTGTTGAAGTCTGAAGCTGATATAAATATAGAATCAAGAAGAGGAATAAATGCTATGACAATGGCAATTACATTTTAGAACTACGATATTTGTGATGATCTGTGTAAAAAAGGTGCACATTTACATAAAAATAATTATAGGTATTTGTTACAATATATTGGAAATGAAGGTGATATTTGTAAATTTTTGGACAAATATGGAATTATAATTAATAAGTACAGAAATAAAGAGGGGCTGTCACTTCTACATTTAGCAACTCTACACAACAATGTATGCTGGGTCAGTAGTCTTCTTAAAAAGACAGAGTTATTTAAAGCAGTGGACAATAGAGGACAGACTGCTTTTGTTTACGCGCTAAACAATGAGGTTTGTAGCATTGTTGAATTGTTTCTAGAAAGATGCACGTCTGGTAGAGATCATGACATTGTACGAAAGTATATAAAAAAATTAGGGAGGCACAGAAAATATGAGCCTCAGAAATACAGATATGTGTCACCTACCATAAGTGGTTCTTTTTCATGTATTATAAAACGAGCTTTAAAGCTTGGCATGTATTTTGATGTGTATAATGTTATTCTTGCAAGACTTCCTGACGAATTATGGAATCTTTTTTTTTTCTTTCAATTATTTATTCAATAACATACAATATAACAGTGAGGTAAAACTTCCGCAGAAGCCCTCTGATAATACCTCACCAGGGGTGCCAGGAGCTCCCTGGATCGATATAGTATTGTGTAATATATCAAAATTTGAACAGAATTTTTTCACATTATGCTAATATATGATTTTTGATGCTTCATATTCATACATATACATAAATATCTCAAAGCAAATTAGCACCATTTTTATATATAATAAGAAAGTATACATTTAATACCAATAGAAGTATGACCCTTGTTGCAGTGGAGATTGTGTGGAAAAAAAGAAAGAAGTCTATATCAATCTCACTGCAACTAGTATTTAGGGCCAGGTCACCCTTGTCTTTTTGTGTTTACAGCTTATAAAACAAGTTCAATATGTTGAGTTTTGTGATAATAAAATTAGATTATAATAACACATCAGAATGAATGAATGTTACAAAGACGTGAATATTTTTTCCTCACATACATAGTTTGAATCTGCCATCACATTTTCATTTGATGATCTATTAACTTCTTCATTTTGAACATATTTTAAACATATTGTTTACAGTTACATGAAAAATAACATAGCAAAAAATAGTGTGCCGTATAGTGGACCTAAAAGTGTGAATACATGTATATATAGTTTACCACGGCAGCAGATAATACCGAAAAATAACAAAGCAAAAAAAAAAAAACTAGAGCAAAGCTCGTTGCAAAGCAACGAGTAGGTCTTCCGTCCGGTTTTGACCGGAAGTGACGGAACAAAAGAAAGCAATGAGCTAAGTAGTCTCTAGTGACTTTATAATTTCAATTTTGCATCAAAACCTTCAAAATAAGCCATTTTTTGCAACTTCCGGTTTTACCGGAAGTGACGACGACGCACGGAAAAATTACTTTTTATGCTTCCAGAGACATATGTAACCCAAAAACTTGTCAAGAACGGCAAAAAAATGTGTTTTTCGACTACTTCCGGTTTGACCGGAAGTGACGACGCCGGACGTATTTTGACGACGCCAGTAGATTAAGCTTGTCATTTTGAACAACTTTGCTTCTTTGAAGTATTACAAATTCTAAATACTTTTGGAGATATAAAGGAAAAACGTTCGGCCCCTCTCGGCCCCTGAATTAAGGGGACAGCCCTTTTTTTGAGGTATCATTTGAAAGATCTTCGAATTCTATACTTTTTTTGTTCTACATGTTTTAACAAAATATTTCTAGGTAAAAAGTTATCGTAGAAAAAGTGTTAAAAAATTTGAAATTCTTGATAGGACTATTTTTGGGCCATAGCGAGCGTCAACGCTTCGTACTTCCGGTGGTTGTGATATACGAAATTCACTTCTCCAAAGGTTGCTCTAGCATCACTGAAAATTTCATGCTTCTGCGTTGAGTGGTTTTTCAGAAAACTGCCGGACAAAGTGACCCTCTGAAAATCACTAAAACGCGGAAAACTCAAAACCGGAAGTGACGTCATCAAAACCAAAAAAAATAGTTCTAGTTTTTTTCATGCTCTAGCAGTCCTGACAGTTTCATGTAAATCGAGCGAGCCGTTTTCGAGAACTTGCGTGCACAAAATCGGTAAGAAAAAAAACAATAATAATAATAATAACTAGAGCCGAGCTCGTTGCAAAGCAACGAGTAGGTCTTCCGTCCTGTTTGACCGGAAGTAACTTTTATTTAAAAAAATAAAGAGTAATGAAGTACTAAAATGGTTTAATCCTCCAAATCTATGTTAATTATTGCTAATTTAAGCAATTTTTGGCAACTTCCGGTTTAACCGGAAGTGACGTCGACGGACGAAAAATTAAGATATAAGCTTCCAGTGACATATGATATCCAAAAACTTGTCAAGAACTGCAAAAATATGCAATTTTTGACTACTTCCGGTTAGACAGGAAGTGACGTCGCCGGACGTATTTTGACGACGCCATTAAGTAGAGCTTGATATTTTGAACAACTTTGCTTCTTTGACGTATTACAAATTCTAAATACTTTTTGAGATATAAAGGAAAAACTTTCGGCCCCTTTTGGCCCTTTATTATAGGGGCCAGTCCCTTATCGTTGATATTTTTCAAAAGAACTCGACATTCTCCACAACTTTTGTTCTTCATGTCTTTACAAAATAGTAACGTGTGAAAAGATATTGCGAAAAATGTGTGAAACATTTCTAAATTCCCGATAGGTTTTTTTTCGAGCCATAGCGAGCGCCAACGTGCTGCACTTCCGGAGAATAAGAAAGGTGTGTGTCACATCAGCACATCTTGCTCTATCATCGCTGAAAATCTTACGTTTCTATCTAAAAACACTTTTGAGAAAACTGCTGGACAAAGTGACCCTCTGAAAATCACTAAATCGCGGAAATCTCGAAACCGGAAGTGACGTCATAAAAATAAAAAATTATATATCAGGTTTGATTGATGTTCCATTAGTCCTGAAAGTTTCATGAAAATCGATCGAGCCGTTTCCGAGAAATCGCGTGCACAAAATCGGTAAGAAAAAAACAATAATAACTAGAGCAAAGCTCGTTGCAAAGCAACGAGTAGGTCTTCCGTCCTGTTTGACCGGAAGTTTATTGCTACTTCCCGTGTGACCGGAAGTGTTGACGACGGACATTAAATTAATTTTTATGCTCCCAGTGACAGATGTTACCCAAAAACTTTTCAAGAACGGTAAAAATATGCGTTTTTCGACTACTTCCGGTTTGGCCGGAAATGACGTCGACGGACGTATTTTGACGACTCCATTAGATTAAGCTTGACATTTTGAACAACTTTGCTTCATGGACGTATTACAAATTCTCAATACTTTTTGAGATATAAAGGAAAAACTTTCGGCCCCTGTAGACCCCTAATTTTAGGGGCCAGCCCTTTTTCCGAGATATCATTTGGAAGAACTTAAAATTCTACACTTCTTTTGTTCTATATGTTTTTACAAAATATTTCCAGGTAAAAAGATATCGTAGAAAAAGTGCTAAAAATTTTGAAATTCGCGTTAAGCCTATTTTCGGGCCATACCGAGCGCCGACGTGCAGCACTTCCGGTAAAAATAAAATACATTCCACAAATCTACAGACATAGGTCTACTAGACCTGAAAGTATCACGTGTCTATCTAAAGTCGTTTAGGAGAAATCGTGCGGACAAACTGACCCTTAAAAAATCAATTTTGTGCTGATAACTCCGAACCGGAAGTGACGTCATCAAAACAGAAAAAAGGCATAAGGTTCAAGTGATGTTACATAAGTCCTGAAAGTTTCATGGAAATCCATCGAGTCGTTTTCGAGAAATCGCGTGCACAAAATCGGTAAGAAAAAAAAACAATAATAATAATAAAAGTGAAAAAGAAACCTAAGAATAACTAGATACGATCTCGTTGCGAGCAACGAGTGGGTCTTCCGTCAAATTTTCGATGAAATTCATCAAAAGCAGGAATTTATCGTAATATCCGATTATCGTATTATCGGATCGACTTAAACAGCGTAAAATGGAATTCCGGTTAATCTGATCGACTTATATACCGACAAATAGGAATGTTCTAGAATAATGACGTCACATGCGCAATTAGGATGCGCGTACGGTTCAAATATTCAAAATGGAGGATATCAATATATAAGCTGTCATATCATTGGTTGACCAATCACAGCCATCGTTAAATGTCCGCCATTGTAACTAAATATAAGTTGTTTACTTCTAAAACGCGAGGACATGTTCTGTCAAAACAGAATGCTTATAGATATGAGCTAATAGTTTCTGAATTAGTGCATTAAAAATCACAAGAAATATACCGTTGGAAACCTCTCAAAAAGATCTATATGATATTTTAAAAAGTTTAAAAATCGGTCTAGAAATGAACCATATAGGACGTTTTACATACATCAAAGGATATACATCGAAGATCAAAGAGATGTAAAGAGTACCGTACTAACCGCAAGATTGCAGATTGTTATGATAAAGTATTTGCTTCAGTAAAGAATCAAAAT
>NW_026939219.1:0-9060 GCF_032062105.1 Saccostrea cuccullata | reverse complement strand
CCTCATATTAAGATGTTGTTCTTTTCCATTCAAAGTAATAAAACACACAAACAAAACAACATCACCACAAGTATATAAGTAACATATTCAATACTAATTAAATTGATAGAATTTACCACAGCAATTAAGAATTAAATTTTTTTCCCAGCTTATTGTCACTGACAAGACACAGAACTTAAGACGTTTAGAAGCTCAAAGGAATGAACTAAATGCCAAAGGTAAAGTATATTAAATGTTTTTGAATGAAATATTACAATTATATACTGTAAACCAACTTTTATTCGCGACGACTTTATTTCGCGATTTACCAGGGATAAAGTAGATCGCGACGATTAATTTTCGCGATCAAGCCTTTTTTTGATCTGTTATTAATATAAACAGAGACTTTAAGGATCGCTTCACAGCGAGAAATATTCGCGATGGTGAGACTCTCGCGAACTTCTCGAAAATTTCTCGCACGCGAATAAAAGTTGGTTTACAGTACCATTCATTACTTTCACAAAGTATTGTTCATTGTTTCCTGTACAGTTATATTTACTGTACATTCACTCTCAGAGAAGTTTTAGCTCTGTTATTTTATCATGATAGTTCATGCAGTGTTAGCTCTCCATTGGTTTGGGATAGTGAAATACTACTTATGCATATATATTTTGTAATACTCAATGTACAACTGTACTCTAAACCAACTTTTATTCGTGACAACTTTATTTCTTGATTTTCCAGGGGGTAATCTATAGGGCTGTGCAATATTACCGGTATATCGGTATATTGTAGAAACTACAAAATGTACTAGAATAATACTTGTAACATTCCCAGGCCTTTCCAATCCAGTTAAATGAATACTTCGTCAGCTTTCAAAGAGAGAAAGAGAAAGAGAGAGAGAGAAAAACTTACCATTCATTGTCGCAATTTTAAATATCTTCCTTAAAAAATTAATAATTGATAAAGACTTTTGAATAAAATTATTAAGAAAGAAAATTTAAAAAAAAAAATATATATAAAACATTTCTACAGGGTGTATACAATGTTTACTGTGGTTCTCAAAGTCTCACATGGAATCTACACAGTCGATGTCACGATGATGAATGTTTAGTTCAAGATGTATTACAAGTAAATGGCCATCTATGTTTTCACTTGATACAGTGTTGCTTTTATTATTCTTAAATAAGTTTCATGCCATTTTTAACACTTTCATGCTATACCATGTATATTAAAACAGTAGAAATAGGCCAGTGCAGTTCCTGATGGTATGTCATAAATGTGAAATTAGGTCGGGTTAGACTAAAACACCAAAACGCCCGAAAATAGGTCACAATTTCTTTCTAGCTTTAATTTTATTCTGTGACCACATACAATTTTCATATAGTTTGTATTGTTTTAATCATCAAGTTACATATTGTGCTATTTCAATAAAACACCCCCCCCCCCTCCAAAAAAAAAAAAAAATGTAACAAAGATTATATACTCAAGAGAGTTCATTTCGTTTTATTATTTTACCTGGTATTTGATTAAAAGTAAAGTGTTATTATGTGTGCAATTAATGTTTTATCCCCTCACCCCCTTTAAAACTTATAGATAAATTCAAATAGTCTTTGAGCTTGACAGCATTTTAAACTTTCTGCACAAATTTATTAATGATAATTAATCTGCAATATAACCCAATACATTGCAATATTCAACATAAAGTATTGCAATATATCGCAATATGGTTTTCACTCGCAATACGCAACACTAGTAATCTAACCTGTGAACATTATTTTTCGCGATCAAGCCTTTTTAGATATGTTGTTAAAAGACACTGACAGAGACGTTAAGAACGGAAAATTTCTCGCACACGAATTAGAGTTAGTTTACAGTAAGCTATATCTTTTTGGGTAATGTCTTTTTCTAAGAATCTCTTATCTATTTCCTAGTGAGGATGTTAAGAGAAGAACTTCAGCTCCTACAAGAACAAGGCTCTTATGTGGGGGAGGTTGTCAAACCCATGGACAAAAAGAAAGTGCTAGTCAAGGTACCAACAGTAAACAAACATAATTACATGTATATATATACATTCCACATGCAATTTTGCTTTTAAACATTCAACACAATATTAACACAGATGGGGGAGGTTAAAAGGTAAAGGTATGATTTTGATCTTCTTGTCACGAAGTTAAAATCGGTATAACTTTTAAATTAGAGGATAAGGCAATTATATTAACTTTCCACATATATTACTTCTTTTACCTTGACATCATGACTTTCAACTTAAAGTTTAACTACAGTGCTTTCAAAATTATTAAGTAAGAGGGATTGGAAGAAAATATAATCTTGATTCATCATATATATATATATATATACACAAGAAATTATTGAATCCTGTTGAAGTGTGATGTCGTAAGCAAAAATCAAAATTCATGTTTTCGTTGAAGAGTTAAATGATAATAGCTGTGGGAATTGTAATTGTAATTTTTTTAACCTCTTTACAGGTAAAGCTAATTGGCATGGTACAATTTTTTTCAGGTACATCCAGAAGGGAAATTTGTGGTGGACGTAGACAAAAATATAGACATAAACGATGTGACTCCAAATTGCCGAGTAGCTCTTAGGAATGACAGTTACACACTACACAAAATTCTGCCAAACAAGGTAAATGACAAACGATCTGGGAATTTACTTATGGAATTTACTCAGGAGGTGTTGGTAGTATGTTAATTCTTTTAATTTAAGGTAAATTAATAAAAAAGAAAGTATAAAGAATCATTTATTGTCACTTTCCAGCAAGACTGGCATCTTAAATGCATTGCTATAATTTACTAACTTCATTCAGGAAATAATGATTAGTTCAAATCTTCTTTAGTTTTCACACAAATTTTATGTAGCACTTTAAAAAAGAAATTAAGAATAATCATTGTATTGTTATATATATGTAGATCAGATATTATAGATATATTTCAAATATTTAGAAGCTTTGGATATGTTTGTGAGTAGTGTATAGGTGTGAACATTTCCTTGTATTTCTTTGTTTTTTATTTGACGTATGTCAGATATATATCAAATATTTACATTTATTTAGAAGTTTCAGCTATTTATGCCTCTTTTAATTAAACACAGGTGGACCCTCTAGTGAGTTTGATGATGGTAGAAAAGGTTCCTGATTCCACGTACGAAATGGTGGGAGGTCTGGACAAGCAGATCAAAGAAATAAAGGAAGTGATAGAACTGCCAGTAAAACACCCCGAGTTATTTGAAGCTCTGGGCATTGCCCAGCCTAAGGTAGGGTTAATAAATGTTGATGGAGAGTTACTTTTATTAATTTTTTGAAAAATTACAAAATAAGATATTAAAATGTTTATATGTTAGGCCATGCAAAGTTAATTACTTGGTTCTCAGGCCTTTTTTCAAGAAATATGATGAGGGAGGGAGGCATTTTTTTTTCTTTTTTATTGCCCCCAAAACATGATGAGGCAGCTTTTTACATTGTACAAAACCTCACAAAATGATGAGGGAGGTGATTTGGTGTTTATATTTTATTGATTTAGCAATAAAAAGGGTCAATGAGGCACCCTTGGAAGAGATGAGGGAGGGCCTGAGAACCAAGAAATTAATTTTTTTTTGCCTTACAGAGGAAAAAAATTAAATTCAAACATACTGTTTTCCATTGTGTCTTAACTCCACAAAATCACAATATCTTTTCAAGGCAAGGCTAAAAATAATATGCAGATTTCTTAGTTTGCAATTGTATGCTTTAAAAGCTTTTTACATACACAGTTATAAATTTTCTTGGGAAATGTTTAACTGCATATATACATGTAGTGTACAATTGATTCTTTTTGGAATATTGTACTTCTTAGTTTGTATATTAAGAACTGTTGTATTTTGATTATTTCTCTTTTTAATTTATTTTAATTTAAAATCAGTTAATTAAGATCGAAAACGTTCAGAGTTTTTTTTATTCATCACTGTGTATATATTATTTGATCTTAATGCAGTATGAATAACCTCCTTTTGCTATTGCAAATTCGGAGCAACAACCTATGCATATACTCTACGGAAAACTCTTTATACAATCTATACACTCTGTTTCAATTAAAGGGTGTATTGCTTTATGGCCCCCCTGGTACAGGGAAGACGCTGTTAGCCAGAGCTGTAGCTCACCACACGGAGTGTACGTTTATCCGAGTCTCCGGATCCGAGCTGGTCCAGAAATTCATCGGTGAGGGATCTAGGATGGTGCGCGAACTCTTCGTCATGGCCAGGTAACCAAAAACTTAATTCTATGTAGGTTTCTTACAAAAAAAAAAATGAAAAGGTATGTTTATTTTTAGTATGCTGCTTCCTTGTTGTCACAGAATATATTCCTAACATTCATTGAATTTTTTTTAGGGAGCATGCACCTTCTATTATTTTCATGGATGAAATTGATTCTATAGGATCTTCAAGATTAGAAGGGGGCTCAGGAGGTATGGTTTATATTTAACATAAAGTCAGATATTTCAAACATTCATCATCAACATACACTAATAAGCAAAATGTTACTGACAAAGGCCATAAAAAATTAATTTCTTGGTTCTCAGGCCCTCCCTCACCTCTTCCAAGGGTGCCTCATTGACCCTTTTTATTGCTAAATCAATAAAATAAAAACAAAAAAATCACCTCCCTCATCATTTTTTGAGGTTTTGAACAATGTAAAAAGCTACCTCAGCATGTTTTTGGGGCAATAAAAAAGTTTTTAAAAAATACCTCCCTCCCTCATCATATTTCTTTAAAAAAAAAAAGGCCTGAGAACCAAGGAATTAACTTTGCATGGCCAAATCAAGTTTCTTTTGTGTAAGAAAAGATATATGTATTGTAGAAAATATTTTATTATATATACTTCCTTATCTTGGTGGAGAAGTGTTTGAGAGAGAAGTGATTAGTGTTTATACATACCCTTGTTGTTTTTAAAGTTTATTTTTTATATTTTATTTCAAATTTTACATAGGTGACTCTGAAGTGCAAAGAACTATGTTAGAATTGTTAAACCAGTTGGATGGATTTGAGCCAAAACAAAACATAAAGGTATTTGGAAGCTTTTGTGAATTTAGCATTTCATTCTGAAGAGTATTTCATGCAGCGTAGCAGTTGTTCCATTTTCTTCATTAATGTAGATCACAGAGATGGCCATTTATTATTTATATATGCAAGACATGATTTTCAGAAAGAATGGTTGCACTTAGTGTACTAAACGTGGCCCCCGGTAAATTGCGCAAAAATAAGGTATAGAAAGTAGCCTAATGAAATTAATAAAACATTTCTTCATTGTCCAGATCGCAACTTTGCAAAATTACAGAAATTAAAAGTGAGTGATATTGAAGAACGAGACTGTGTTTTGTAAGAGGGGTCAATGCAAATCACGAATCTCAATTGTTATTCAAAGTTATTCCAATTTTTAGAGCTGAAATACATAGTGAGCGCATGCTTGCCCAAATTTCTCAAAAGGACAGAAGGTGTAGAACTTTTGGAAATTCAACATATTTAAGAGAGAATTTTGGGCAAGCATGCGCTCGGGGTAAACTTTTTGAAAAAAGGTACAACACCCCGACAGTTTTCATCACTGTTTACGGGTATTTACATGTCATTGACCTCATTGTGACGTGTTTAATATTCCAATTTACCACGTGCTTTGTAGACTCAAGTAACATTGTGAATACAAAAAAATCAATAAACCACGTGGTTGTAGATTCCGTCGAAAGGTGTCCAACTTAAACCGTAAAAGCCCGTTACATGTACATTTTCAAAAAATCAACATAGAATTATTTCTTTTTTGTCAAGTGTTTACATAGGGTGCTGGAATATTAAATTGGAAAAAATGTAACGATATTTTATTTTTAGTCCTTGGATTTAGGGGCACGTTTGGAGGCTCAACGAGTTTCAAAGATTTAGCTCCCATCTTCGAAGTAGCATCATTCCTCAGAGTGTTTTTGACTGTAAAAATATAGGGACACGGGATAGAATATGTAGATTGTTTAACACTGGCATGGAATTCTTACTGGTAATCCCCCCTTCCAAAAAAAAAAAAGTCATAAAAAAAAACAAAACAAAACAAAAAAACAATCGCACATACAATTAATAAAATTGTTTTAGTGATAAAATATCACCAGATGCAGCATCACCAAAAAATATTCCGTACACCATTATTTGTGAGAAGTACGGGGTATTTACTGTACTTAAAAAAGTACGAATAGAGAGATAGAGAGAGAGAGATGTTTAAAATTGCAATACAGCACTAATCTTTTAAAAAATATAGAAGTTTTTCTTAAATATGATTTTCCCCGTTTTCATATACAACTAGGCTCAGTTAATTTAATTTAATGTTAAATTTCCACCGAGAAACGACCACAAGATGGGAGATCTGGATTTATAGGGATCATATACATCTCAAAGATCCTCCCCAAGTACCATCTTTCGTTAAAAAAAAATGTCGTAATCCTTGAAAAATTCTTTGTGTTTATTTTTCTGTATGCAGATTGTATTTTGTATTAAATTCCAAAAGTCATCATAACTGGCTAAATATTACATGTTTTCAATCGATCGATGAAATGCCCCACCTACACTGAATATTAATGTGACACAATTAAAACCCAACTCGGACAAGTGCATCATTCCGGAATTAACACAAAGTATATGACTTTTTAAATTACCATTTATAAAACTAAGACGCTGTTTTCAATGTGAATTTTTGCAAGGAATATACCACAAAGATAACAAAGTATGAGTTAGGTGTAAAATAATTGACATTTGAGTTAATTAGATAAAGTTAGAGGGGTCCGAAAAAGGGGCCACGGCACAATGTTTAAAAGGAAACATTCTTTTGATTATTTTTCTTTTATTATAATATTTAGTAATACAAATATATGCAAGAATCAACTTATTTCCAGCAGGCAGTTTAATGTTACCAAATAAAAATCAGTAGTTCTTGATACACATTATAAGTTTTATATAAATTTCAGGTGATTATGGCAACAAACAGAATTGATATCCTTGACTCAGCCTTACTAAGACCAGGCAGAATAGACAGAAAAATTGAGTTTCCTCCTCCAAATGAAGAGGTGAGTGTCTCTACTATAGACATAGGCTTTACACAACAGTGAAAATATACATGAAAATACATTATAATGAAGAGTGGTTTGTAAATATTCTGTTTAAACAGGGTTTTTAGCCAGGATATAATTTTGACATTAAAGCAAGGATGCTGAGATTGCTAAAATCTAAAAATTAATTGTGTTTTTTTATTGTAATATACACTCTGTAGCTTCTGTTGTGAGCATTTTAGAATTGCTTAAATTACATGTTGCTGAAATTAAAATACCATTTTTTAAGGACAAATCGCTAAATTTGCGTTCTGCTGAAATTTCCCCTTACATGGTATATATTCATTCAGAATGGTAACAAAATGTAGAGAAATAAATAAGAAACTGTCTTTTTCAGGCAAGATTAGACATCCTGAAAATTCACTCCCGTAAAATGAATCTGACTCGAGGAATCAATCTACGAAAAATTGCCGAAATGATGCCAGGAGCTTCAGGGGCAGAGGTCAAAGTAAGTGGACTTAATACATGGACTTTAATACATTTAAGTAGGACTAGGCATGTACTTATCCTGTTGAATATGCATATATGGAAGTACCAGAGACAAACAGTTTTGATTTGTTATAATGTGAATTGCTATATCTCAGTAGTTCATATTATGTTTGAAATCTACAGGACAGAAAGATCACTGATATAAGCTGTTTGTGCAATTCACTTGAACCATGTTAACAGTAATCTTGTTTCATGCTACATGTATGCAGTAAGGTGGAAGGGAAAGTCATAAATAAGAATTTCTCGTAACTATTTTTTAGGGAGTTTGCACAGAAGCTGGAATGTACGCCTTAAGAGAGAGACGTGTTCACGTAACACAGGAGGACTTCGAGTTGGCTGTGGCTAAGGTACCGCTAAAAATAGGTCTTTTAATTGGGTATCCAGTAAATTAGATCTAAGTGACCCCAAGGGGTCAAAAGTTATTTGTAACTTTTATTTCTTTGAGATCTGACTTGGTGATTGAGTTTATTTCAATCAAGTTTATAGAAAATAAATAATGAGCCAAGCATGATGTAGTGTTGGTACATATACATGTTTTTACAATATGTGAACATGAACACTGAAGCTACTCTAAATATACTGACATGCAAAAGAAATGCAACACCCTACTTTAGAGGGAAATGATTATGTAAAGTAAAGAATTTTGTATCTTAAATTTATGAATATCTTCAAATTGGTAAACATCGGTAATTTAGTGGTTGAACGATTTCCATACCATAAACCGGAAGTCAAATTTGAGTCTGCTTAACAGAATTCAAAAATTGCATGTTCAACAAAACATTTGGCAATATTATGGAGTTTTAAGGGTTTTTTCCTATTCATCATAAGTAATGCAGCAATATTTCAAAAAATAAACTCTCCTTTCGTTTCCCGAAACGATGCTAAGGCTACTTGAAAATGGCTTATGTACGCATTTCCAATGCTCTAGCTGGAAAATTTCCATGTAAAGGTGATGCAGAGTTGCTGATGCGAAATTTCACTACATTACGACTCAACGGGGTCTTACGTATCATATGCATTAAGGACAGTCCTTGTACCGGAAGTCCAAGGGTGGCTACACTGCTCTAAGTCAGAGAAAATTCGACCTAATCATCTGAAAAACGGGCATTTAAAAATGCCAAAGAATATTTCCTTCGCTCAGATTTCGATATTAATGAACCTATTGTATCGTAGAAATTAAGCTGCAATTGTTGTTTAGGGCAGTCTTGCACATTTTACTTGAATGGCTGGGAGGGGGGTGTTTTAACAGTCATATTTTACTTAGTAAAGTAAACAGATAAACATTTAACATTTTTATCAAATCTCTGATGTTCTGAAAAGTGAGTTTAGCCTTACTTTATTCGCTTTTGAAAATCATAAGATAAAAAAATCAAACATTTGTAGATTACTGCTTGTTGCGTTTCTTTTGCGTGTCAGTATATTTTATGTAAATAAAAATGTTGCTTTATTTTTGGCAGAC
>NW_026939218.1:62500-92352 GCF_032062105.1 Saccostrea cuccullata | reverse complement strand
TGGAATTTTGAACATACCATCATAAAGATATCCTACAACATGATATATAACAATTATCATGGAAAGCACGTGCATGCACGTGCGCTGCAATCTGATTGGCTTAAACTTTAAATAGCTATAACTCCCTTAGTTTTCAACAAAAGAGGATGGGATTTGGAACATAGATAGATTTAATAAACCTCTACAAGAAGGTATGCCCACAATGCACATGCATACATGTGGGTGTACATGCGCTGTAATCTGATTGGCTGAAACTTTAAATGGCTATAACTCCCTTGGTTTTCAACCAAACGGGGTGGGATTTAGAACAAAGATAAATATAAGGGACTTCTACAAAAAGGTGTAGTCATTATGCACGTGCTTCCACGTGCGTGCACGTGAAATGAGTTAAATTAAAAATACACTTGAATGAGTGAATTTTTTAATATTTTTGGTTTAAATGCTTTAATATTTAGTATATTTAAATTTATAAATTATGTAGACAAGATGATATGGTCATTACGCACATGCATTCACACGCGTGCAATGCTAAAATTTAAATATAACTTTTTTCTGATAATTTGATTAAGTCTCAAATTCCATAAAGTATTTCTTATTTATTAGAGATTACATGGAATATGGCACCAAAAGGGAGATGGGGAGCGTTTGGGGAACATCTGTAACGGTCCCTGTTACAATTAGCACTAGTTATTATTATTATTATTCTTTTTTCTTCTTATTTCTTCTCCGGTACAAATGACTAATATATTTAATATAGTCATAACTTTAACAATTTTCGATGAAATGCTTTGAAACTCATTATATAAGGATATATTAATAGTGTAGATAATGTGACACTGTCAAATTAGCAAGAACTCACGCGCATCCACGTGCGCTTCGCTCTGATTGGCTGAAACAAAAATCTCAATATCTTTTCTGTTTTTTGACGAAATGGTATGAAATTTAAAATATAAGCATACTTTAGGATGTCCTACAATATGATATATAACATTTGTCATGAAAGCACGCGCATGCACGTGCGCTGCAATCTGATTGGCTTAAACTTCAAATGGCTGTAACTCCCTTGTTTTTCAACCAACCAGGATGGGATTTAGAACATAGACAGACATAATAGACTCCTACAAGAATTTATGGTCATCATGCACATGCATGCACGCGCGTGCACGTGCGCTTTGCTCTGATTGGCTGAAACAAAAATCTCAATATCTTACTTGTTTTTTGACAAAATACTTTGAATTTTAAAACATAATCATACCTTAAGACGTCCTAAAATATGATATATAAAAAGTTTCAATAGACTACGCCCATGCACGTGTGCTGCGATCTGACTGGCTTAAACTTTAAATGCCTATAACTTTTTTGATTCTCAACAAAACAGGATGAAATTTAGAATATGAATAGATATGACGGATTCCTACATTATGCTACCATCAAACTTGAATGCAAGGACATGCATGCACGTGTGCGCGCGCAATGCGTTAAATGACCGATTTACTTGATATAGTCGTAAATTTTTGATGAAACGTTTCGAAATTCAAAGAATAGAAACATGTTAAAAGTGTAGTCACGATGATAAGGCTTTCATGCATTGCACCTGCGCGCGCGTGCAATGATCAAATGACTTGTATACTTGATACGGCCGTTAGTTTTATATTTCTTTATGAAATGCTTTGATGACCTTGACCTTTGACCCAAAGGTCACAATCCAGCTCAAGTTTCTAGATGTATTTACAAACTCACTTTAACAAATGCTAAGAAGAAATAAGTCAAACCCCCCCCCCCTTTCTCCTTTAAAAAAAAAAATCAATAGCAACGTAGAAAATTTCTCTGAAACTCAATCAACACCTGGGATCGACATAAAATTTCACTTAAGGTACAGAAAAGACTTCATAGAAAGTTTCCTGAAAGTTTTACGGTAAGTCTCTAAAGTATATAGAAATTATGAATTTTTACGGCAAAAATTACAAATTCTGTCGTGTTTGAAATTTAAGTGCAGACGAACAAAGATATGATATAAACCTTTTAAAGCCTATTTCTCCAGATGTCGTTAATAGCATTCAATTCTACTGATATGAATTAATATTTTAATACCAAGCATTCTTCTTTTATTTTACCATTGAAATTTATCTGAATTTTTTTTAGAATTACACAATCCCCAGAAATAGCGAGTTTCGGTATATTAAAAAGCAATACACGTTTCTTTCCCGTAAAACATCAGGTGTTTGAATTCATGAAAAAATATTAATGAGGGGGTGTTAAACAATACCTGTCACCTTAGCTGACACCAAAAAAACCAGGGTACGTACACGACATTTTCTGATTTATTTGCATCTGCAAACAGGGCTACCCTCAAATCCACGTGTTTTCAATGTCTTTATAAACATCTCAAAAGCACCCCAGGAAGTAGCCTCCTATGCCCTGGAAAAATAGTTCCTGTCAAAAAACTATTTATTTACAGAGTAGATAAAATTTACTAGGCACAGGTACCAGAGTTGTCAAAATGGCCTGGAAGGAAATAAAAAAAAAAACTCTCAAAAGAAAGGAAAATCGGCTTTATATGTATGGATCTACAATTGACTAAGTTCATTTTGATTGGTCAATTACCGGTGTGGTACCCCTAGTCGCCTTGAACCCAGTCCTGTCTTTCTGAATAAAACCAACTCCGAACCCGATGTAAAAATCCTAGTAGAGAAATGAGAATTTGAATTTTGCTGTCTTATTATGTTCCCCAAACGAAGTTTGGGAACATATTGTTTTTACTCTGTTTCTTATTATGTTCCCCAAACGGAGTTTGGGAACATATTGTTTTTACTCTGTTTCTTATTATGTTCCCCAAACGAAGTTTGGGAACATATTGTTTTTACTTTTTTTATTATTATTATTATTTTCTTCTCCGGTACTTTTTTTGTCCGCGAGTGATCTTGTAAACTACTCATCCGATCTAGGTGAAACCTTTTTAGGGTCACTAGGTATGTTATGTAGATTTGCGGAATCAAGGTCATTTTGCGCGCACGTGCGTGCATGTGCGCACACGTGTAACGCGTGAAATGACCAATAGGATAGATATAGCCGTAACCTTTTAAATTTTTGATGAAATGCTTTGAATCTCATAATATAAGGATATAATAGTAGTATAGACATGATGACATGGTCAAAATAGCAAGATCTCACGCGCATGCACGTGCGCTTCGTTCCGATTGGCTGAAACTAAAGTCTTTATATCTTTTTTGTTTTCCGATAAAATCCTTTGAAATTTTGAACATAGTCATACATTATGAAGATCTACAGCATGATGTATAAAAGAATAATCATGAAAGCACGCACATGCACGTGTGCTGCAATCTGATTGGCTAAAAGGTTAAATGCCTAAAACTTTCTTAGTTCTCAATAATACAGGGTGAAATTTCGAATATGAATAGATATAATGAATGCCTACATTATTCTACCATCAAAAGTAAATTCAAGGACGTCATGCATATGCGCGCACACACAATGCGTTAAACGACAGTATACTTAAGTCTTTTGATGTTCATGCAGGATTAAGAACTTCTAAATGTAAAGACATGTAACATACTGAAGCAGATCTTTTTACCCTTGACCTTGATACTTTCAAGGTCACTAAACCTGAATAAAATGTTGATATTAGCTATTTACCAAAATGACCTTGACCTATGAACTTGAAATCGACCTTAACCTTTGATATACCCAAGGGTAGAAAGACCCCCCCCCCCCCACACACACACACAAAGTAAAGAATCGCTGTAAAGCTCAAATTACACCTCGGACCCACATAACATCTCAAGGAAACTGCAGAAAAGAGCTCGAAGAAAGAGTATTAAAATATTTGATGTGAGTTTCCAAAGTATATAGAAATTATTAATTTCATTAATTACAAATCCTGTCGTGTTTGAAATTAAAGTACAGATGAACAAAGTTGGTATATAAGCCTTCTATGTTTACATGTATTTATTCGGATGTCGTTAATAGCATTCAATTCTACTGATTTGAAACAATATTTTAATACCAAGCATCCTTTGTTTATTTAACCTTTGAAATTTAATTGATTTTTTTAGAATTACGCAATCCCCAGAAATTCAAAATCAATATACATGTACGCTCCTTCGTAAAAAAAATATCAGGTACTAGTATTTGCATTCATGAAAAATATATTAATAAGAGGGTCTTAAAGAATATTGGTCACATTAGCTGATACGAATGTCTTTATGAATATCTATTGTAAACCCCAGAAAGTAGCCTCCTATGCATTGGAAAAAATAAATAGTTCCGGTCAAAAACCTTTACATGTATATATTTATTTACATAGTATATAAAATTTACTAGGCACAGGTACCAGAGTTGTCAAAATGACCAGAGAGGAGATATATATAAAAAAATCTGAACAGATTAAAGGAAAATCCCTTTTCTATGCATGGAACTAAAATTGAATAAAACCAACTCCGAGCCCGATCTTAAAAACACGGTAGTAGAAAATCAGAATTTTGCTGTTTTATTCATTGTTTTGCTTTGTACTTCTTTTCTTGAAGCCCAATGATATGAAAACACTCAAGAAGGTGAAAAGGCTTCATATTGTTACCTGAATTAAAATCAAAATTGTAATCTGAACAATTAGTCTCCTTATTATGTTCCCCAAACGAAGTTTGGGAACATATTGTTTTTACTTTTTTTCTGAATTTTCTTCTCCGGTACTTTTTTTGTCCGCGAGTGTTCTCGTAAACTACTCATCCGATCTAGGTGAAACCTTTTTAGGGTCACTAGGTATGTTATGTAGATGTGCGGAACGAAGGTCATTTTGCGCGCACGTGCGTGCATGTGCGCACACGTGTAACGCGTGAAATGACCAATATGATAGATATAGCCGTAACCTTTTAAATTTTTGATGAAATGCTTTGAAACTCATAATATAAGGATATAATAGTAGTATAGACATGATGACATGGTCAAAATAGCAAGATCTCACGCGCATGCACGTGCGCTTCGTTCCGATTGGCTGAAACTAAAGTCTTTATATCTTTTTTGTTTTCTGACAAAATCCTTTGAAATTTTGAACATAGTCATACATTATGAAGATCTACAGCATGATGTATAAGAATAATCATGAACGCACGCACATGCACGTGTGCTGCAATCTGATTGGCTAAAAGTTTAAATGCCTAAAACTTTCTTAGTTCTCAATAATACAGGGTGAAATTTCGAATATGAATAGATATAATGAATGCCTACATTATTCTACCATCAAAAGTAAATCAAGGACGTCATGCATATGCGCGCACACACAATGCGTTAAACGACAGTATACTTAAGTCTTTTGATGTTCATGCAGAATTAAGAACTTCTAAATGTAAAGACATGTAACATACTGAAGCAGATCTTTTTACCCTTGACCTTGATACTTAGGTCAAGGTCACTAGTAACCTGAATAAAATGTTGATATTAGCTATTTACCAAAATGACCTTGACCTATGAACTTGAAATCGACCTTAACCTTTGACCTTAACCCAAGGGTAGAAAGACCCCCCCCCACACACACACAAAGTAGAGAATCGCTGTAAAGCTCAAATTACACCTCGGACCCACATAACATCTCAAGGAAACTGCAGAAAAGAGCTCGAAGAAAGAGTATTAAAATATTTGATGTGAGTTTCCAAAGTATATAGAAATTATTAATTTCATTAATTACAAATCCTGTCGTGTTTGAAATTAAAGTACAGATGAACAAAGTTGGTATATAAGCCTTCTATGTTTACATGTATTTATTCGGATGTCGTTAATAGCATTCAATTCTACTGATTTGAAACAATATTTTAATACCAAGCATCCTTTGTTTATTTAACCTTTGAAATTTAATTGATTTTTTTTAGAATTACGCAATCCCCAGAAATTCAAAATCAATATACATGTACGCTCCTTCGTAAAAAAAATATCAGGTACTAGTATTTGCATTCATGAAAAATATATTAATAAGAGGGTCTTAAAGAATATTGGTCACATTAGCTGATACGAATGTCTTTATGAATATCTATTGTAAACCCCAGAAAGTAGCCTCCTATGCATTGGAAAAAATAAATAGTTCCGGTCAAAAACCTTTACATGTATATATTTATTTACATAGTATATAAAATTTACTAGGCACAGGTACCAGAGTTGTCAAAATGACCAGAGAGGAGATATATATATAAAAAATCTGAACAGATTAAAGGAAAATCCCTTTTCTATGCATGGAACTAAAATTGACTAAGTTCATTTTGATTGGTTAGCCATCGGCGTGATATCCTTAATCGACTTTAACACTGCCTTGTCGTCGGAATAAAACCAACTTTGAGCCCGAGGTTAAAATCAGTAGAGAATTTAAATGTGAATAGGTATTTCAAAAAATGATATATACTTGAAATGTGGTAACTTTATATCTGTATTTATTCTATTATTAGCGGGATAGAAAGATGTGTTAATCGCTTAACCAACATGCCATGATCATCTTGCATATGCATGTACATGTACGTGTGCGCCCATGCAAAACATTAAACGATATATAGTTGATATCATTGTAACTTTTATATCTTTCAATGAAATCCTTAAA
Organism: Saccostrea cuccullata; assembly: GCF_032062105.1. Taxonomy (NCBI): domain Eukaryota; kingdom Metazoa; phylum Mollusca; class Bivalvia; order Ostreida; family Ostreidae; genus Saccostrea; species Saccostrea cuccullata. The sequence continues at coordinate 85,757 of NW_026939218.1, read as the reverse complement.
TGCTTAGTATATTTATAAAAGGTCTTACAGGAAAAGCTATGGCACGAAAAGGGACATGGGGAGCGTTTGGGGAACATCTGTAACGGTCCCCGTTACAATTAGCCCTAGTTATTATTATTTTTTTTCTTATTTCTTCTCCGGTACTTTTTTTGTCCGCGAGTGTTCTCAGAAACTGTTCACCCAACTGACCTAAAACCTTTTTAGGGTTAATAGGTGTGTAGTGTAGGTGTGCGGAACGAAGGTCATTTTGCGCGCATACGCATGCACGTGCGTGCGCGTGAAATAAGTGAATTGACTGATATATTTAATATGGATGTAACTTCTATATTTTTTGATGAAATGTTTTGAAACTCATTATATAAGGATATATAAGATGTATAGATATGATGACATGGTCAAATTTGCATGAACTCACGCGCATGCACGTGCGCTTTGCTCTGATTGGCTGAAACAAAAACCTCAATATCTTTTTTGTTTTTCGATGAAATGCTTTGAAATTTATAACATAGTCATACATTAGGATACCCTAAAATATGATATATAAAAATTTTCGTGAAATCACGTGCATGCACGTGCGCTGCAATCTGATTGGCTGAAACTTTAAATGACTATAACTCCCTTGGTTTCCAACCAAACATGATGGGATTTAGAACAAAGATAGACATAAAGGACTCCTACAAGATGGTATGGTCAACATTTACATGCATGCACGTGCGTGCACGTGCGCTTTGCTCTGATTGGCTGAAACAAAAATCTCAATATCTTTTTTTCTGACAAAATGCTTTGAAATTTAAAACATAGGCATACTTTAAGATGTCCTACAACATGATATATAATAATTGTCATGAAAACACGCGCATGCACGTGCGCTGCAATCTGATTGGCTTAAACTTTAAATGGCTATAACTCCCTTGTTTTTCAACCAAACAAGATGGAATTAAGAACATAGACAGGCATAATGGACTCCTACAAGAGGGTATGGTCATCATGCACGTGCGTGCACGTGCAATGAGTAAAATAGTGTAGACAAGATGATATAGTCATTACACTCATGCAATGTTGTTTAAGTCTTAAATGCATAGATTCTGCCTATTTTAATGAAACTTACAGGAATATGGCACGAAAAGGGAGTTGGGGGGCGTTTGGGGAATATCTGTAACGGTTCCCGTTACAATTAGCACTAGTTATTATTATTATTATTCTTTTTTCTTCTTATTTCTTCTCCGGTACTTTTTTGTCCGCGAGTGTTCTCAGAAACTGTTCACCCAATTAAGCTAAAACCTTTTTAGGGTTAATAGGTGTGTAGTGTAGGTGTGCGGAACGAAGGTCATTTTGCGCGCATACGCCTGCACGTGCGTGCGCGTGAAATAAGTGAAATGACTAATATATTTAATATAGCCATAACTTTAACAATTTTCGATGAAATGCTTTGAAACTTATTATATAAGGATATATTAATAGTGTAGATAATGTGACACTGTCAAATTAGCAAGAACTCACGCGCATCCACGTGCGCTTCGCTCTGATTGGCTGAAACAAAAATCTCAATATCTTTTCTGTTTTTTGACGAAATAGTATGAAATTTAAAATATAAGCAAACTTTGGGATGTCCTACAATGTGATATATAACACTTGTCATGAAAGCACACGCACGCATGTGCGCTGCAATCTGATTGGCTTAAACTTTAAATGGCTGTAACTCCCTTGTTTTTTAACCAACTAGGATGGGATTTAGAACATAGACAGACATAATAGACTCCTACAAGAATTTATGGTCATCATGCACATGCATGCACGCGCGTGCACCTGCGCTTTGCTCTGATTGGCTGAAACAAAAATCTCAATATCTTACTTGTTTTGCGACAAAACACTTTGAATTTTAAAACATAATCATACCTTAAGACGTCCTAAAATATAATATATAAAAAGTTTCAATAGACTACGCCCATGCACGTGTGCTGCGATCTGATTGGCTTAAATTTTAAATGCCTATAACTTTTTTGATTCTCAACAAAACAGGATGAAATTTAGAATATGAATAGATATGACGGATTCCTACATTATGCTACCATCAAACTTGAATGCAAGGACATGCATGCACGTGTGCGCGCGCAATGCGTTAAATGACCGATTTACTTGATATACTCGTAAATTTTTGATGAAACGTTTCGAAATTCAAAGAATAGAAACATGTTAAAAGTGTAGTCACGATGATATGACTTTCATGCATTGCACCTGCGCGCGCGTGCAATGATCAAATGACTTGTATACTTGATATGGCCGTTAGTTTTTTTATTTCTTTATGAAATGCTTTGATGACCTTGACCTTTGACCTTTGACCCCTTGACCCAAAGGTCACAATCCAGCTCAAGTTCGTAGATGTATTTACAAACTCACTTTAACAAATGCTAAGAAGAAATAAGTCAACACCCCCCCCCCCCCCTTCTCCTTAAAAAAAAAAAAAATCAATAGCAACGTAGAAAATTTCTCTGAAACTCAATCAACACCTGGGATCGACATAAAATTTCACTTAAGGTACAGAAAAGACTCCATAGAAAGTTTCCTGAAAGTTTTACGGTAAGTCTCTAAAGTATATAGAAATTATGAATTTTTACGGCAAAAATTACAAATTCTGTCGTGTTTGAAATTTAAGTGCAGACGAACAAAGATATGATATAAACCTTTTAAAGCCTATTTCTCCAGATGTCGTTAATAGCATTCAATTCTACTGATATGAATTAATATTTTAATACCAAGCATTCTTCTTTTATTTTACCATTGAAATTTATCTGAATTTTTTTTAGAATTACACAATCCCCAGAAATAGCGAGTTTCGGTATATTAAAAAGCAATACACGTTTCTTTCCCGTAAAACATCAGGTGTTTGAATTCATGAAAAAATATTAATCAAGGGGTGTTAAACAATACCTGTCACCTTAGCTGACACCAAAAAACCAGGGTACGTACACGACATTTTCTGATTTATTTGCATCTGCAAACAGGGCTACCCTCAAATCCACGTGTTTTCAATGTCTTTATAAACATCTCAAAAGCACCCCAGGAAGTAGCCTCCTATGCCCTGGAAAAATAGTTCCTGTCAAAAAACTATTTATTTACAGAGTAGATAAAATTTCCTAGGCACAGGTACCAGAGTTGTCAAAATGGCCTGGAAGGAAATAAAAAAAAACTCTCAAAAGAAAGGAAAATCGACTTTATATGTATGGATCTACAATTGACTAAGTTCATTTTGATTGGTCAATTACCGGTGTGGTACCCCTAGTCGCCTTGAACCCAGTCCTGTCTTTCTGAATAAAACCAACTCCGAACCCGATGTAAAAATCCTAGTAGAGAAATGAGAATTTGAATTTTGCTGTCTTATTATGTTCCCCAAACGAAGTTTGGGAACATATTGTTTTTACTCTGTTTCTTATTATGTTCCCCAAACGGAGTTTGGGAACATATTGTTTTTACTCTGTTTCTTATTATTATTATTATTATTATTATTATTATGTTCCCCAAACGGAGTTTGGGAACATATTGTTTTTACTCTGTTTCTTATTATTATTATTTTTTTTCTTATTTGTTCTCCGGTACTTTTTTGTCCGCGAGTGTTCTCAGAAACTGTTCACCCAACTGAGCTAAAACCTTTTTAGGGTTAATAGGTGTGAAGTGTAGGTGTGCGGAACGAAGGTCATTTTGCGCGCATTCGCATGCACGTGCGGGCGCGTGAAATGAGTGAAATGACCGATATACTTAATATGGCCATTACTTTTACATTTTTTTGATGAAATGCTTTTAAACCCATTACATAAGTATATATTAATAGTGTTAATTATATTACACTGTCAAATTAGCACGAACTCACGCGCATGCACGTGCGCTACAATCTGATTGGCTGAAACAAAAATCTCAATATCTCTTTTGTTTTTTGACAAAATGCTTTGAAATTTAGATATTTTTCATGAATTAGGATAACCTACAATATGATATGGAAAAAATTTCATGAAATCACGCACATGCACGTGCGCTGCAATCTGATTGGCTGACACTTTAAATGGCTATATCTCCTTTATTTTTTGACAAAATGCTTTGAAATTTAAAACGTAGTCATGCATTAGGATAGCCTGCAATATGATATACAAAACATTTCAAGAAATCACGTGCATGCACGTGTGCTGCAATCTGATTGGCTAAAACTTTAAATGTCTATATCTCCTTTGTTTTCTGACGAAATTCTTTGAAATTCAAAACATTGTCATGCATTAGGATATTCTACAATATGATATAGAAAAAATTTCATGAAATCACGCGGATGCACGTGCGCTGCAATCTGATTGGCTGAAACTTGAAATGGTTGTAACTCCCTCCGTTTTCAACGAAACAGGATGGGATTTAGAACATAGATAGATATAAGGGCCTCCTACAACAAGGTATGGTCATCATGCACGTGCACGCACGTGCGTGCATTTGGAACAAGTGAAATTAAAAATACACTTGAATGATTTATTTTTGATACTTTTGAACTAAATGCTATAATATATAGTATATTTAAATATATAGATAGTGTAGAAAAGATGATATGATCATTAGGCACATTCATTCATGTGCGCATGCGTGCAATACTAAAATTTGAATATAATTCGTATCCTTCCCGTAAACGTTGTTAAAGTCAAAAATGCACAGAGGTTGTCTTATTTAATAAGGCTTACAGGGAATATGGCACGGAAAGGGAGTTGGGGAGCGTTTGGGGAACATCTGTAACGGTTCCCGTTACAATTAGCACTAGTTATTATTGGGTTTTTTTCTTACCAATTTTGTACGCGCGATTTCTCGAGAACGGCTCGATCGACTTTCATGAAACTTTCAGGTCTGATAGAACATCAAAAAATCTAGACCTATATTTTTTTATTTTGATGACGTCACTTCCGGTTCGGAGTTTTCTGCGATTTAGTGATTTTTAGAGGGTCACTTTGTCCGGCAGTTTTCTCAAAAAGTACTTAACACAGAAGCTTGAAATTTTCAGTGATGCTAGAGCAACTTTTGGAGAAGTGCACTAAGTATATCACAACTACCGGAAGTACGAAGCGCCGACGCCCGCTATGGCCCGAAAATAGTCCTATCAAGAATTCAAAAATTTAAGCACCTTTTCAACGATAATTTTTTACCTAGAAATATTTTGTTGAAGCATGTAGAACAAAAAAGGTGTAGAATTTTAAGATCTTTCAAATGACATCTCGAAAAAAGGGCTGGCCCCTTAAATTAGGGGCCTGCAGGGGCCAAAAGTTTTTCCTTTATATCTCAAAAAGTATTGAGAATTTATGATACATCAAAGAAGCAAAATTGTTCAAAATGTCAAGCTTGATCTATTGAAGTCATCAAAATACGTCCGGCGTCGTCACTTCCGGTCGAACCGGAAGTAGTCGTAAAACGCGTATTTTTGCCGTTCTTGACAAGTTTTCTGGTAACATATGTCTCTGGGAGCATTAAAACTAATTTTCCGTCCGTCCTGCCAAAATCCACGATCTTCTCCCATTCTGGCCGTGGTTGAACGAGGAGAGAATTCTTCGTAGCTCATTAAAAAATTGACCAATGCGAGTAAGGCATAGTCGGATGATAAACTTTATCGCGACCTTTGGATGTCTAATCGCAGTATAGGAAATATTTCTTGTATACTGTTGACGTCAGTTGTTGATTTCAATTGCGATGGAAACAAAACTTGCCACTGGCTGAATATGACGTCACAATAGAGTGGCGTAAATATTCAAGATTACGACACTTTTTGTGATCAAGCAGCCACGGGTAGGAGAGAGCTATGCGGACTCCGGACCGTGGCTTGAGACGATGTAAGAAAGTATATTTATTAAAACATTGTACACATTACATATCGTATCTAGCCCAGTTACACTTAAGCAGTGAAACGGAAATTAAGTTTTAAGTTTGAAACTGAATTGCAACATACTACTACATGAAAGTTAGAGTAGTTTTTTACATTTCATGTATCCTTATGTCAGAATGGTTTAATCAAACGCTCAGCTGCCTCCATAAACCCCTACTCACGAAATGGCGGAGTTGACAGAGACAGCCGCCATCTTGGGCCCGCTTCAGATTTTCAAATATTAATATCTAGAGTTCAGATTAACCAATATTCAAACAACTTATATAGTAAGCATCAACAGAAGGGTTACTATTAATACTCCAAAAATAAATGAAAAATATTGGAAAACAAAAAAGTTAGAAAATAAGCTTTTTTCAGTTCGCATCTCCTAACGACAGGAAGTATTGACGAGGAACGAAAATTTCATGTCATTTCATCCAGTAGTCTTCGAGAAATCGCGTGCACAAAATTAGAAAGTCAAAAAAATAATAATAATAATAAGAAACAATAGAATCACTATAAGGTCTTCCGTGAAGACGGAAGACCTTATTATAAGAAACAACAGAATCACTATAAGGTCTTCCGTGAAGACGGAAGACCTTAATAATAAGAAACAGTAGAATCACTATAAGGTCTTCCGTGAAGACGGAAGACCTTAATAAGAAACAATAGAATCACTATAAGGTCTTCCGTGAAGACGGAAGACCTTAACTAGATGCGTTCTTGTTGCTAGGGCAACAAGCAGGTCTTCCGCCCGACTTTTCGTAAAAGTTCTATGCTGCGTAATCCCAAGAAATAGATTTCAGAACGTATTTGTTTTGGTTACATTTATTCACAGCAGTCTCTCAACATACATCATGATAATTACAGGTATTCCTCAAAACATCTCAAAAATAGCTTTTAAAAATCGGAAAAATATTCCATACGTGTTATAAAAGAAATAATTAAAAAAGTCATTTGCAACTGAAAAAAACATAAACAAAGAAAAAATTTTTGAAACGCCTCAAGCCCCTGACAGTGAGACAAAGTTTGGTTCGGTCATATCTTTTCAATATATGCAAGCATCAAAATACTGAACACATATTTGGAATTCTCATAAGACATACTATAAAACCTGTTAATCCTAAAGAAAAATTTTGAAAAACAAAAAAGTTGAGAAATGGGACTTTTTGAATTCACTTCCGTTTGCGATCGGAAGTGCCGACGACGAAAAATAAAGGTCGTTGCCCATAACGGAGTTCAATGTTCTATCATCTCAGTGAGTTTCACTTTCATATCTTTAGCCATTCTCGGAAAAACTGCTGGACAAAATGCCTTTTAAAAAATACAAAAATCCCCAAAAATCGCGAAAGAAAGTGAATTTGAAAAAAAATGAAAAAACACGTCTGGAGATATTCCCATGATGCATTATCCCTGTGAAAATCTTTGAAATCCGTCCACGCACAGCTGAGATATCAGCTGTACTATGAAGAAAGAATAATAATAATAACTAGATGTGAAACTCGTTGCGAGCAACGAGAGGTCTTCCGTCCGATTCCGGAAAGAAAACGTAAAATTGGGCTGAAAAAGTAAAAAAAAAAGATTTGCATACAAAGGGGGATTGAACTCAAGTCGCCAGCATGAAATTCCAACGCACTAAATATTACGCTATCGGGACCTCTACTCTAAATCTACTTATATATATCTACGAAACAGTGATTCTCTCTTAAAATTATGAAAGGCGGGTCACTATTTAAAATATAGCACCAAACGCCACGATTTAATCTTCCCGCCTTTTCTTTGGAATGTTCTATTAAATATATGTGTGGTAGCTTCAATGAAATGAAAAAAAAGAACGTTCTTATAGCCTAAGATTCGAGATTTAGAAAGTATATTTAACATATTTTACAAATTCCATATGGTATATATGCCTGGAACACAAAAGCGGTGAAACAGTTATGAATTTTTTAACTTTTTTCAATTTCCTGTTTATCCCCAAAGTGAACTATCCCATTTAGTTAATCGAAAAAGGTTGAAACGTTTCACCGAAAAACATGGCTCTCCCTACATTTACGACGGTCAAGGATTCAGATATCATTTATGCTCAATAACTTGAATCAGGTCTTTGAGACAAGAATGCTAAAATAAACTTCATGAAGCGATCTTTTTAAAAAAAATCGTTTTCTTATGTTTGTCTTATTTATCAGTTTAGTATGACACAAGTGTGCATAGGAAAAACAATGGTTAAGATTTATACTGACAATATAAATTCATATTCTTTTTTGAGAAAGTATTACTTATAAGTATGATAAGATCTATTTTTTTCCTTGGTGCACAAAAGATATTAGGTATCAAACTTCCTTTGCACATTCAGTCTTTTCTTTTTCTACTTTGAAAACCAGCCAAAACCAACTATAGAAGACGTTAGTTTGACACAGAATTTCAACGTAACTACGACGTGACAATCCAAGTATTCCTTTACATTTTATTTATCCTTGTGTTACTTTCGTTCAAGCAAACGCTCGGCTGCCTCCGTAAACCCCTATAACAAAATGTCGGCGTTGAAAGAGACAGCCGCCATTTTGGACACGCTTCAGACTTTTGATTGCTAATATCTAGAGTTTAAATTTATCAACATTCAAACAAATTATATAGTGAGCATTATAAGGAGGGTTTCTATAAACATACCAAAAATGAATGAAAAATACTGAAAAACAAAAAAGTTAGAAAATACGATTTTTTTAAATTTGCATCTTCTAACGACCGGAAGTAATGACGACGCACAAAAAGGCGATTCCGCAAACCAGAAACTCATGTTCTATCATCTCTAATAAGTCTCCAGTTCATATCTTAAGCCATTTTTGACAAAAAGGGGCGACAAAATTGCATTTTAAAATCAGGAAATTGTCCATAACTTGGCACCAGAAGTAAATTTTCCAAATTTCTCTTCGGATGTAACAACTTCATATAATGACACATATTTTGTGAAAGTTTCATTAAAAACCGCTGAATAGTTTTCGAGAAATCGCCTGGACAAAATTTTGTCAAAAAAAAAGAATAATAAGAATAATAATAAGAAACAATAGAATCACTATAAGGTCTTCCGTGAAGACGGAAGACCTTAATAATAGAAAACAGAAGGAAAACAATAAGGTCTTCTGAAGGAAGTCGGAAGACCTTAAAAACAGACGAATAACAGTAAGGTCTTCCGAAGGAAGTCGGAAGACCTTAATAATAGAAAACAGAAGGAAAACAATAAGGTCTTCCGAAGGAAGTCGGAAGACCTTAATTACAAAATGCCGCTTGGGTTCACGTCAAAATATGGCTGAAACAAAATAATTCCTGAATTTTCCCCTTCAATTCGAGCACTTCTGCATTAGACAGGGCTGATGTTTGTTATGAAATGATAAACCATGTGTTAACTTTCTTAGTTTAGCGGAATCATGAACATTTTCGGCGTGATGAATGTTTTGTTTACTGTGGTGATGAGGGCTTCGAGCAGCCGCAGGAACGGATCCAAGGATTTATGAATGAATAAAAATGATGGAAATTAAGTTTCTATTTTTCTTTATATTATCTAATGAAACTATTAATATGAAAGTAATACATATACAAGAAAACGGGAAATGCTAATAAATGCAGCTGACAGTCGTTATTTTTTAATATGAAATAATTCTAAATAAAATTATTATAAAATATAGAGACAAAACAGAAGTAAAATGAATTATAGCAAAATATCAAATAACATCAGGGGAACTGAATTTTATGAATGAAACTTTTAAAACATTACCTGTAAGTTGTAAATGTTATATCTGCGACTTGTATTACCTGTAAGTTGTAAATGTTATATAATTACCATTATTTTTGTAGAAAGAATAAAGCCTTATCATTTTCTAAACTTCAAGAAGAGTGTCTTGTCATATAAATGTCAAGGTCATTTTATGTAGAATGTAAAAACATTAAAGCGAAATTAGCATTCATTTCAATAAGTGAGAAAGGTGGGGTGGGGTGGAGGGAATATGTCTTTTACAGTTGACAAAAAAGAAATGGGGGGGGGGGGGAATAAGAAGCACACACATATTATATGTTATAAACATTTTATTTACTAATATCTCGTCTCCATTGAACCAGGGAAGCTTTTCTACAGGTCCTTTCGCCATCCCGAGAAAGACTATACCTGCACACTTGTACAATGGGTTTTCCCCCCGCAAAGTCTATTTATGAGAAAATGAAATGAATATTTTTAGTGTTTATGGAAACGTTGAACCTACGTTTGCGAAAGTTCTCAGATATTCAAAGATATTTAATTCCTTCTAAATCAAATCAAGAAACTGTTTATATGTAAAATCATCAAAAAGGGGCTTTAACTTTCACCATGAATATCACAGAAAAAAAGAAGAAAGAAAGACAAAGAAATGTTCAAAATCGAGTTTTTATTCCCTTTTCTGTGACGACCGGAAGTATTGACGATGGAAAAAATGCTCGTGGACACATTTTCCAAGTCATGATCTATGATATCTGACACAGTTAACTTTCATATCTTAAGCTGTTCTGGAGAAATGGACCGGACAAAGGTCATTTCCAAAATTTGGTCAATACGATAATAGTAAGAATACTAGATGCGATCTTGTTGCAAGCAACGAGTAGGTCTTCCGTCCGATATCTGATGGAATAAGACCTGTGTTGGGATAATTCCATTGATAGGATAAAAAATGTCAAAGAATTCTTCAAAATATGTATAGAAACACAAAGAAATGTATGATCTATCAATTCCAATCAACTTCCGTTTCTACTCATCCACTTCCGGTGCGACCTTATGTGCTCAAATCTACTTTCAATTCTACATCAAGCATGCAGTAATCATCCATGAAAGTTTCGATGAAAAATACTCATTTTTAGACAACTTCCAGTTTGAACGAACCGTACTTCCGGTGGAAATATTAAGATGCTACGCATTCTTTAAATCTCTATAATGAACAATTACATTCATTAGAAAATTTTTTAAAAATCACTATACATGTATGTAAATTACACGTACTTCCGGTTTACAACGGAAGTGTCGACGGAAAAAATGAACAAATGAAAAGTATGCATATTGTTGGGAACATTATTTTGACCATCTATTGTTCAATATTGCTTATCAAAATATTCACGCTTTTCGAGATATAAAGCGTCACAGATTTAGCATTCTAGCCCCCTGTGACCCTTTATTACGTAACATATGATCAAATTTTTAGTATATTTTGTTGCAAATCGTTAAGTTAAATATCTTTGCTTCAATAATGTATCACAAAATATTGATTCATTAAAGAGTTAAAGACGAGAGACTTTTGGCCCCTCTATGCCCCTAATTTGAAGGGCTAACCCCATTTTCTTGATATCAAATGAAAGGTCTTACTATATTGCACATCTTTTATTATATATGTCTTAACAAAATATTAACAAGTAAAAAGATATAAAGGAAAACGTATCAATTTTTGCGAGATGCGTATGAGCCTATTTTTCCAGTCCAGGTGAGCGTCGATGCCTTTTTACCTGGAAAGGTCTATATGCAAAATGTCACATCTACTATCCTTCCTCTACCTTCACTGAAAATCTCAAGTCGATATCTTAAGTCGTTTAGGAGGAGATCTCAGGACAAGCCGACCCTCTAAAAATCAGAAAATCGTCCATATCTCACGACCAGAAGTGACGTCATCAACGACGAAAATTTCCGACAAGGTTCAGATGAATATCTATCAGATCTGAAAGTTTGGTGAAAATCGGGAGAGCTGTTTTCGAGAAATCGCATGCAAAAATCGGTAAAAAAAAATAATAATAATAGGGAAAAAGAAACCGAACGAAAACAATAAGGTCTTCCGTTGGAGACAGAAGACCTTAATAATATGAAACAGAGTAAAAACAATATGTTCCCAAACTCCCTTTGGGGAACATAAAAATGCCATTAAATGGCTCTACAAATCATGGTGCATGATATTGTCTCAATGTGTTGAAAATTGCTCCGGAAGGCCGGCTTCTCTAAATCACAAACGAATGATCAACAGACATCAGACAATGAAGACGAAGATGACGACTTCACAGACGACATGCCGCTTGCAGAACTAAGTGAACTTCAAAACAAGAGACCCAGGGGCCACAGCGCTCACTGAGCACTGCGACTAGGAAAAAGCGCATATCATATCAGAACTAAAAGTTTACTGAGGTTGGGGGGGGGGGGGGGGGGGGGGGCCCCTTGAATTTCAACACCCCAGGGGATCATGATATGAACGAACTAGAATCTACACTACCTGAGGATAATTCCATATAAATATTACTTATCATGGCTTTGAAGTACTTGAAAAGAAGATTTAAAAAGATTTCACTATATATTCCAATGTAAAAATTTGGTCGGTCATTTTGGCCCAACCCTAGCCCCAGGGGTCAAGATTTGAACGAAATTGAATCTACACTACCTGAAAATAATTTCACATGAGTTTCATCTTTCCTGGCTCAATGGTTCTTGAGAAGAAGATTTTTAAAGATTTTTCCTATATACTCCTATGTAAAACTTTGATCGGCCGTATTGGCTAATCCCTACCCCCAGGGGTCATGATTTGAACAAACTTGAAATAACACTATCTGAGGAGGATTCCACATGAGTTTCATCTTTCCTGGTCCAGTGGTTCTTGAGAAGATTTTTTAAGAGTTTTCCTATATACTCCTATGTAAAACTTTGATCGGCCATTCTGGCCCTCCCTACCCCCAGGGGTCATGATTTGAACAAACTTGAATTTACACTACCTGAGGAAGTTTCCACATGAGTTTCATCTTTCCTGGCCCAGTGGTTCTTGAGAAGAAGATTTTTAAAGATTTTTTCTATATATTCCTATGTAAAACTTTGATCGGCCATTTTGGCTCCACCCTAGCCCCAGGGGCCATGATTTCAACAGACTTGAATTTACACTACCTGAGGATGATTCCACATGAGTTTCATCTTTCCTGGGCCAGTGGTTCTTGAGAAGATTTTTAAAGATTTTTCCTATATACTCCTATGTAAAACTTTGATCGGACATTGGCCCCACCCTACCCCTGGGGATTGATTTGAACAAACTTGAATTTGCACTACCTTGCTTGGATTTCTCGAAAAAATCTTAAGTTTTTACTCAAGTTCAATCTCAAATCCTGAGAAAAAACTCAGCTAAGATATGCTTACATCTACATAGGTCCAATATTAAATAAAGATAATAACAAAATATTTACCTAAAATTTAGCCATCATAATTTATAGGAGGGTTATCATGATCCTATATTGAATGTGATTTTTGGTAACAGATTTGCCAGTAATCAAACAAGAAGGCAAAAGTATGAAGCCTTAAAGGCAATCACTTTTCAGCAGAAAATGTTCATGGTTCAGCCATACCCTGAATAAATTACGCAATTTAATGAATTTATGTTGCCTTATATAGTCATTAAGTCTGAATGTTGAACTACATCTGTCATATTAAGCAATTTAATTGAAAAAATGCCATTTTCTAACCGGTCATTATTCCCCAAGCGCTCGTCTTTGCTGGGTGTGCATTGTTTTCAACTACCAATTCCTCGTCAGAATCAGCTTCTTGTTCAAACTGGTAAGGTCTTATACCAAGCTCCACATTCAGTCCATCTGGTTCATCAAATATTGAAGACCTATCTGTCATATCAAGGCTGATATCGGCGTGTTGTCGGAACTAATCTCGTTGTTATCCATACTAATCCGCCTAATCTGTCCATGTAGTGACGTCACAGTGATATAGCCTCGTTTTCGATCAATTCTATTTTTGCTTGATTGGATTTTCATAACAGGTAAAAATAGACGCTTTCATTGGGCAATAACTCCGTTAATCGTGCATCGATTTCGATGCGGTTTTTTTTGTTGGTTTTATTTCGCCACGTTCTAAAGCATATAAAAGAATTGCCACCCATTTCCATTACCCTTTAAATAGTAAGATTATTCTCAGTAGGAATCATTGTTCTTACATTATAAACAAAGAATTGCTGAACTGGACTGCTGAACATCATTGTAAATATTCAATTGTTGGAGCGAATCAAAATTTCAAGACCAAACAACTTCTTGGTCCCCTACGTCATTGTGTCACAACAAAGCAATCCGAACGCCTGTTCGTGTAATAAATGCAGTTTCACTCGGAATTTATTCGTCTCAAATGTAAATATAAGTAATAAACAAAAGTGTTAAAAAGTTCACAGAGAAATGAACTTTTAGTTTGGTATGTGATCAAATTTGATTTGATTTGATCACGTGACCAACTAAAAGTTCATTTCCCAGAGAACTTTTTAACATTGTTGTTTATTTCTTAATTACATTGATCCCCCACTTTCAGTGAAATTAAGCAAGGGGACAAAAGATTATCTTGAAAGTTGAAACAAATGATATTGGTGATGATGATGGTAGCGATAGTGATGTGATGATGGTGATGACAAGTAAAGGAAGAAAATACCTGATGTCCATGAAGACTTCTGTGAAGAATGACAGGAATTTCTTAGGTCTGAGTTGACAGCGCACAGTAGCAGCGGAAATCAGCAACCGAATGATCCTGGATAGCAAGATTGTATCCAAACCACAATCTGGGTCCCCAAACAATTTACAGTACACAGTAATCAAGTCTGAAATAATTTTTTTCCCATTCAACTCAGCATATTAATAAATTACGGTATATTTTTTTCATAGATAAACTTAAATAGTAAGCTGAACCATTTTTAAAAGAATTCAACCTTATCAACAAACTTCTTACTTCTACTTACAATACATGGGTGGTTTGAAATTTCTGTATATTGACCTCTTATTTTTTACAGAAATTCATGTATCTTCAGTTTACAAATTGTTGTTGTTTGAGAAATGGTGTAGTTTTTATTGAGAAATGGTGTAGTTTTTACATGATTAAATTAAAGAGACTCCATGGTGCACAAAGGAGCCAGGAAAATTGACAAATTAGAATTTTTGCATGACCAGATAAAATTTTGTTCAATTCCTAAAAGTAATAGGTTTCAGAAAATTACAGGTTTCAGAACCTAAAAATTCTAAATTTAAGGAGAAAAATAAAAGTAAAAATAATTTCAGTTTGCCCCATATCGAAAATATTCCTCAATACTTCTTCCTCCCCATTGTATCCATGCAGAAAAAAGTTAAATAGGTTTCCATAGTAACCATGGTCTCAAGTACATAGAATGAACGTAAGTAGACCAAAAATTTTGATGAAATCTTTTCAAAAAGTTGTTAGAACATTTTTTCACCTTTGCATGTTCTGGTTGAATGTTGTTTACAAGTTTGAGCTAAAAATAAGAGTGGCTTGACCTCGACTTACACGGAAACGAAACAGTAGATACAACCTTTTCTGGCATATATATAATGTGCAGTCTTTTCTTGCAGCTTAATTGAAGAAGATGAAAATGTGAAAAGTCTACAACGATCACAACAACGATGACAACATCAAAAACAGACAATGGACAAATTTTGATCAGAAAAGCTCACTTGAGCCTTCGGCTCAGGTGAGCCAACAATAATCAAAAGTATTTTATGCAACAATATCAATTTAATTTTGATAACTTTACTACCATGCCAAGTCTTCTCTGTGATTTCTGTACAATACTTTCTGACTGTCAAAACATCTTTCAACAGTATATTGCTGTAGTCCAAACCATATGCAGACAGCATAAATCCATCCCTCATTACCTCTAATATCTGTTTTATTAACTGGACTGCCTTTAATTTTGGTCCCCCTGTCAATGCATTCATATGTACATAAATTATGGGTCCAAAATAAAATTATTGTTTGTTTGGAATTGCTCCCACCTCATTAAAATGCCCCTCCTGAAAAATTTTATTTAGCAAAAGTTAAAAGATACATATTTTTTTTTATTTAATCAATTCTTGGCCTGTTGGAACATGCAACACACAAAACACTTATGTAGTGCAAGATTTGTGCAAAATCAGGATTCTTTGTTGATGGTAGATTCTTTTTTCCTCCAAAAGAGTCACAAAATGCGCTTTTTACAGTTTGTTGAGATTTTTAATAACAAGAGGCCCATGGGCCACATCGCTCACCTGAGAAGCTTTGACCATTCTGTTCTTTACCAGATTTCCTCCTTGTAATACATAATGCATCCCCACCCTACCCCACTGATCATAATTTAGACATTTTGAAATCTACACTACCCCAGGATCCTTCCATGTGCACATAAGTTTCAACTTTTCTGGCACAGTGGTTCTTAAGAAGAAGATTTTCAAAGATTTTTCCTATATATTTCTATGTAAAACTTTGATTCCCCATTGTGGCCCCTCCCTTCCCCCAGAGGTCATGATTTGAACAATTTAAAATCTACACTATACCAGGATGCTTCCACATAAGTTTCAGCTTTTCTGGCCCAGTGGTTCTTGAGAAGACTTTCAAAGATTTTTCCTATATATTCCTACGTAAAACTTTGATTCCCTATTGTGGCCCCTCCCTTCCCCGGGGTCATGATTTGAACAATTTAGAATCTACACTATACCAGGATGCTTCCATATAAGTTTCAGCTTTTCTGGCCCAGTGGTTCTTGAGAAGAAGATTTTTAAAGATTTTTCCTATATATTTCTATGTAAAACTTTGATTCCCCATTGTGGCCCCGCCCTTCCCCCAGGGGTCATGATTTGAACAATTTAGAATCTACACTATCCCAGGATGCTTCCACATAAGTTTCAGCTTTTCTGGCCCAGTGGTTCTTGAGAAGATTTTCAAAGATTTTTCCTATATATTCCTACGTAAAACTTTGATTCCCTATTGTGGCCCCTCCCTTCCCCCGGGGGTCATGATTTGAACAATTTAGAATCTACACTACCCCAGGATGCTTCCACATAAGTTTCATCTTCTCTGGGCCAGTGGTTCTTGAGAAGAAGATTTTCAAAGATTTTTCCTATATATTCCTATGTAAAACTTTAATTCCCCATTGTGGCCCCGCCCTTCCCCCGGGGGTCATGATTTGAACAATTTAGAATCTACACTGTACCAGGATGCTTCCATATAAGTTTCAGCTTTTCTGGCCCAGTGGTTCTTGAGAAGAAGATTTTTTAATGACCCCACCCTATTTTTGTCTTTTCTTGATTATCTCCCCTTGTGAGGGGACTTGGCCCTTTATTTTAACAATTTAAATTCCCCTTCACCCAAGGATGATTTGTACCAAGTTTGGTCAAAATTGGCCCAGTGGTTCTTGAGAAGAAGTTGAAAATGTGAAAAGTTTACAGATGGACAGCTAGACGGACGGACGATGGACAAAATGTGATCAGAAAAGCTCACTTGAGCCTTTGGCTCAGGTGAGCTAAAAATTTTTAATTTATTCCAAACAAACAATTTTTTATGGATAGCCTGGAATGGATACTGTTTCAATATAATGCAATCAAACATTTCATTTGACAAGCATACAAAAGACATTTTATAATTATTGTCTCTCTTACTTTTTTCTGCCTGTTTCACTACAAATTTGAAAAATCCTCCAATCTCTTGCTTCCTTTTCTCCTTGTTGGCCTTGGCAGTTGCTGACTGTGCTTCTTTCCCTTTCTGCAATAACTGGGTTTCCATGATAACATAATGATGAGCTTCCTAAAAAATAACGAGAGACCAATGGGCCTTATAGGTCACCTGAGAATAATGCAAGAACTTTCCAATGATTGAATTTGGTTCATGTTTTAAACTAGACAAAATCGCATTCACAATATTGAAAGAGGCACCATTGCTCATCATTACTTTACACTTAGCAATTGCTTAGTTTGGTTACTTAATACCCATAGTCAGGGTAGGGAAACAAAAAATGCATTTCAACTAATCAGTAATATTCATCAATAATCAGTAGTAACCTACCACACATGAACCCCTGACCCTATGTCAACACATTTCACAATATTGGAAAAGGAACCCTTGCTTATCAAAAATGTTTGATTAATACCAAGGAGCAATTTTAAACAATTAATTCATTTTCAGTATAAAAGTAGAGCCCCCCTCTGCCCTCTATCGTACCCCTGACCCAGGGGCCATAAAATTCAAAATTCTGGAAGAAGGGCATTTGCTAATCACACAGGTGCTTGAGGACAGGACACCCCCCCCCTAATATATACCCCCTGGCCTGTTAGACTTTTTTCACATAAATTATATATGGATGACACATTTGTGATATAATCTATACTATCAATTCAGAAAATTTCCTTAAACTAATATTTTATAAAAATTTCTACCCCACTCTCTATATATAAATTCACAAGGTTTCCAACTTTGTCTGCAAACCGAGAGGCACTGCCAAGAATTTTGGTTGAATAGTCTCATAAATCTAAATATAGCCCTTAAATCAACAACTCATACTGTAGATTGAATATTCTTTTCATTGACCACCAACTTTCATGATGGTTTAAGCACTTTAACAGTCGTTATGGTCAGTTTTCCACAAGGATGTCGGGCTACAGTCAGCGTTTTTGCTTAGTGAATGGAAGTGACGAGGAGACAACTTTTTCCTGAAAATACACAGTTCTGCAGAAAGTCTGAAACACTGTTTTGAAATAAACATTTGAAGAAATTGGTTGATATACACTTTAAAAAATGTCTTTCAAATGTATTGGAAGAATAGAGTTCTAAACCGCTGATGTAAATCAAATGTTTCTAATTATTTTTCAAATACCTGATTTGCATGTATCGGTTTTGAGAGTTATGCCCTTTTAAAAATGCAATTTATTGAAATACCTTCTTTTCCTTAAATATTTCATGTAAAATCTAAAAAACATTTGAAAATAAAATTTTGATGAAGAATTCGTATAAAAAACAAGAATATATCTATTGTTGATATCTTACATGCATATTTGGTTATATGGGGAACATGGGGATTCGTAAACCCCTTCAATGAGTTATTGCCCCTGAAGGTTTTTGAATTTTACAAATAATTAAAAATTTTCAAAACGAGAAGTTGTAGAGACATGGAACCAACTGTGTAATATTCATTGACCTTTGACCTTAAAATTTATCCAAAGATCAAAGGTCAAGGTCATTCCAAAAATGAACAAGAGGCCCAGGGGCCTTAAAGGTCACCTGTGTATCATGTAACAACTTTCCAACAATTGAATTGGTTCGCGTTTAAATCAAAGGCCATGAAATTCAAAATTTTGAAAGAGGTACCATTGCTTATCATAACTATACACTTAGCTTGCTTACTTTGGTTACTTAATACCCGGAGGTAGATCAGAGTAACAAAGAGAAAATGCATTTCCACTTAATAACCAGTTGTGCACCCCACCCAACAGGAACCTCTGACCACATATTTCGAAATTCTGGAAGTTTTATTATAAATTTTATTTCATCATAAATGGTTGATTAATACCAAAAAGCAGATTTCAAAGCATTAATTTATTTTCAGACTATGTAACCCCCACCCACCCACCCCCAGTACCCTGACCAAGGGGCCCTGAAATTAACTATTTTGGAAGAGGCAGCTTTCATCATCATTAATATGTACTTCGAACATTGGTATAATACCCAGGAGCAAAGGAAAAAGTTTTCGAAGAATTTATGCATTTTCACTATATAACCATTAGAGCTCTGCCCTAAGACCAAAACCCCTAATCCTGGGGCCCTGAAATTCACAAATCTGGAAGAGGCATCCTTCCTCATCATAACTATGTACATAGTTCATCGGATTAATACTCAGGAGCAGAAAAGAAGATATTTAAAGAATTAATGTATTTTCACTTTAAAATCTATATAGCCCCGCCCTAGCACCTAAGAACCCCTGATCTTGGGGCCATGAAATTCACAATTTTGGAAGCAGCAGCCTTATTCAACAGAACTATGTACTTATCTAGTTTATTTAATGCCCAGGAGCAAAGAAGAAGATTTTCAGAGAAAGATTGCATTTTTACTATGTAATCTATTTAGCCCTGCCCTAGCACCTAAGAACCCCTGACCCTGGGGCCATGAAATTCATAATTTCGGAAGAGGCAGCCTTACTCAACATAACTATGTATTTATTTAGTCTATATAATGCTCAGGAGCAGCGAAGAAGATTTTCAAAGAAATAATGCATTTTTAGTACATAATCTATATAGCCCCACCCTAGAACCTAAGAACCCCTGACCCCAGGGCCATGTATTTCACAATTTTGGAAGAGAACTCAATGCTGATTACAATCATGCAAACAGTTTGAATGCTTGATGTCCAGGAGTAAAGAAGAAGATTTTTAAAGATTGCATTAATTTTAGTAGTTTTGGTCCCACCCCTCAGGCCCCAGGGGGACAGGGACCATAAAATTCATAATTTTTGTTCCCCTTCGCCCATAAATGCTTTATGCTAAATTTGGTTAAATTTCTAGGTAATATTGGAAAATCGAAGTTGGGGAACATATTGTTTTTACTCTGTTTCTTATTAAGGTCTTCCGTTTCAGACGGAAGACCTTATACAGTAGAACCCCGTTATTACGATGTTCACTTTGTAACGGTAAAATATCGTAATACCGAGGGCAATAGTAAAACATCGTTTGGAAAACGTGTGATTGTATTAGGGGGTGTATTTTTCTCCTTCTATCTCCTTTTTATGCTCGAATTCTTAACCAATATGCTATATACACCTAATTCATTGATTACTTATCTTTAAAACTTATTTCCATGATGCTATTTCTTCCTTTTCCATCAAAGTAAAAGCATAGAGCACATTTTTTAATAGAAATTTCGACAATCTTCTTTTAATTGCCGCCATTTTCTGTAACATATACTTTCACTTTCGTTTCTGTCCAGATAATGCGTTCGTGAAAATTTCAATGTCTTCGTAGTCATAGTCATTTCTGTATAAACAACAACCAAAATTCTGATTATTTTATTCTCTTTGTATTCAATTAAAAGTAATTTCTAAATAAACAGCAACATTTTTTTTTATTCAAATAAAAAGGTCAAAGTAAATAGACAAGCAATCTGTCAAAATATTTTTTTTAAATTACTGAACAGAGGTCAATTAGCAGTTCAGCAATTATTGATTTGTATTTCTGCTGACAACTGAGAGGTAGTCCAAGCCACTACCCAAGCTGTTAAAACGTTTGTAGTGGAGTTCAAATTTTGTCCAAATTATGTTTGATACCCAAGCTGTTTATTCACGCAGTTTATTTGCAAACGAAATTACACATTATGTGTACCTGTGTACAGCATACATGCATAATATCAAATATAACCTTTTATTTATTAAATTGATTTATTAAACTAAGTATGAAATAAAGAATAAAACAAATGTAAAAAAAATTACAGAGATAGATAAAGAAGAAGCTAGATTTATGAGTAAACTTTAATTGTTTAACAATGGCTTTGGCACGTCTCCAAATCTGCTGGGCTCGCTGGAACAGTCCAGGTTGCAATGAAATTTTCACCTAACTGCCCTGAAGTTAACACTCTTTCAAAGCACAGGTGTTCCAGTTTTTTAGCGTTTTAAGTGTCTACAGTTCACTTAAACACGCAGTGAAAAAAATTTTGACAGAATTTTTACATCGTAATACTGAGACCTGGCGTTTTTGGACAACGTAATAAACGGTTCTTTTTTGTATAGATTTGTTAAGAAATGGTTTTGTGCTTTGAATTTACAACGTAATAAGCGTTCTATCGTATAAAACCGTCACCGTAATAGCGAGTCTCTACTGTAGTGATTCCACTGTTTTTTCTTCTTATTATTTTTTTCCCTTTTTCTTTTGACGATTTCTCAGAGATGACTGGACGGCTTTTCATGAAATTTTCAGGGATGATAGAGAGTTAAAATATCTTTTAAATGCAGTTTTCAGTTTTTTACAGTTCACTTCCGGTCGTCAGATATGTCCGATTTCTGCTTTTTTCAAAAAAAGTATTGTCCGAGTCATATCTCAGAAACGGTAAGAGATGAGACACCAAACTTATATGAGTAATAGATCTTGATAAGTAGGTAAAACCATTTGGGTTAAGATTGTCCGCCGTCACTTACGGTCGTCAAAGGAAGTGATCTAAAAAATCGAAAATTTCAATTTTTTCTTTTATGATAATTATTTTGTATCACATTATAGCATCTTATTTGTAGTTTCGAAATATATCAGTCCCACCGGAAACAAAAACGACAACTTCCAGTTTTAAGGGAAAAACTACATAATTTGAGTCTTTTTCTTTCCCATAAATATTTTTTATCATAAAGTATTTGTCATTATTTTAAGATATGTTATTTAGACTGGAAATATCTACAGTAACCTCATATATATATATTTTTAAAATCCACTTCCGGTCGCGTGATTTCCTGTCCTCAAATTGAGAAGTTATCATAGCTAGATCTTGTAAACGGTAAGAGATTAAGACACAAAACTTATACAAGTGGTAGATCTTGATGAGTAGGCAAAACAATTTGGATTAACATAGTTCGCTGTTACTACCGGTCGTCACAGGAAGTGATCAAAGAGATCGAAAATTTCAACTTTTCTTTTATGAAACTTTTTTTGCATCACATTATAGCATCTTATTTGTAGTTTTAAAATATATCAGTCCCACCAGAAACAAAAACGACAACTTCTGGTTTTAAGAGAAAAACTACATAATTTTAGTATTTTTCATTCCCATAAACATTTTTTATCGATAAAGTTTTTGTAATGATTTTTGAATATATTATTTAAACTGCAAATGTCTTCAGTAATGTCAAATAACTTCTTTTTTTTTAATTCACTTCCGGTCCCGTGATTTCCTGTCCTCAAACTGAGAAGTTATCATAGCTAGATCTCGTAAACGGTAAGAGATTAAGATACCAAATTTACAGGATTGGTAGATCTTGATGAGTATGCAAAACCTTTGGGGATAGGATTGTCGTCTGCTGTCACTTCCAGTTGTCACAGAAAGTGATCAAAAAAATCTCAAATTTCAACTTTTCTTTATGGAATCTTTCTTAGTAATACATTATAGCATCTTATTTGTAGTTTTGAAATATGTCAGTCCCACCAGAAACAAAAACGGCAACTTCCGGGTTATGAGAGAAAAACAGCATAAATTTAGTATCATACTATCCCATTAATATCTTTTATAAAAAGAGTATTTTAAATGATTTTAGGACATGTAATTCAGACAAAATATAGAGTAGCGTCAAATATCATTTAAAAATTGACTTTCGGTCACGTCATTTCTTGTCAACATTACGAGATCTCTTAAATTGTAACAGATCAAGACACTTAACTTATGCAAGTAATAAACCATGAAGAATAGTCAAAAGATATAGGGTAAAATGCGTCTGCAGTCACTTCCGGTCCTCACAGGAATTGATGAAAAAAAATTGAAAATGATTTTTATAAATGTTATAAAGACTATATATGTCTAAAGTAACGTCGAGAATCTTGGTAAGTTATACCTCCGGCAGTTTGTTTTCCTGTGATCGTTGTA
>NW_026939218.1:0-60000 GCF_032062105.1 Saccostrea cuccullata | reverse complement strand
GAACAAAATATGATATTTCATTTTGGTTGGCAACGGTTGCCAAGGTTTTTATACCACAGGGAGCCTTCAAAGTAACACTCTGTATGTTTTAGATCTGATCCTATCTTTTAAAAAAAGCACATTTCCTCATAACTAATGATCAATTTTATAAGATGTTGGTGTGCTCCAAGTTTTCCCATTTGAAAAAATTCAGATTAGATTCTTTAAATAGAGCGTTGCTATGGAAATAAGCAGAAAATATATGCTTAATAAAGTGCCGCGCCACAGCATGATACGCCCGTCAAAAAAATTACAATTTTCTTGAACAGTTTAGGTGCAAGAAAATCACATCAACCTTGATTCTAAGATTTCGATGATTTGTCATTTATCCATCCCCTGTGATGTAGGCATCAATTATAATAAATATTACATCACTGATAGATTTCTGTGCTGGTTGTGTTAGACTTTGTCAAATGCCCATCATCAAATTAGTCTTAACAACTTAATCTATACCAAATTAATTTTGAAAAAAAAGGCTGGCCATCAAATGACATATGTTATAAACTGACCAGCAATTCTTGTCTAATCCCCAAAGGGCTGCTTAATCAGAGCGACTGAGATAGCTACCCTTCCTACATTGAACTCATTAATTAATCTTTAACTGGATGCTTGTCTACCCATTACTACCAAGAGATGAATGGGTCTGCACTATAATTTTTTTTTTAAACATATAAAATACTCTCAGATTTTTTTTTTTTTGGTTGAGATTTAATGTCCGACAGATTTTAGTATGTAATTCATATGGACATGCTGATTCAACCCCACCCCATAAAATTAGTTTTTAAATTAATAATATTACATAATATCAGATTAGTCTATTATGCAATATCAAATTAGTTTTAATTACTTTTCATCAAATTCATTTCAAAACTTAAGCTAGTCAACAAGAGCTATTTTTAATCAAACAGGCTTACCCATTTGCCCAATTCTCAAGGGATATAGATAACGCCAATGCTCTGTCAATAGCTCCTCACACTCAAAACCCATTAATTTCTCTCTAATTTGACATGCAATTTTCTGTTATCAAAATTCTTCTTGACCAGTGCTTGATAATTACACTCATGGGAGACATGGGATTTCTCTAACATACATTATATTTGTTTTAGATTGCTGTCAAGTATATGCTTAAAAAAAATAAGTATTTTCTTGATTTAACACTTTTTTAATAAGAACAGTGCAATACTCTTACATTATTTGGGATGTGTAAATGAATAGTAAAAAGACACATTTTTTTTTAAAAATCCACTTAAATTAAAGGTCACAGTGACCTTGAAATAGGTCGCGACACACCTTCTACCTAAGATGCATAAACTGGCCAAGTTTGATGATTGTATGTCTTATGGTTTTCTAGTTATGGGCCGGAAAGGATTTTTCCATATTTGGCTATAACTTCTTAATTAAAGGTCAGAGCGACCTACTTTTTGTGTGCGACACACCTTCTACCCAAGATGCATCAGATGACAAAGTTTGGTAATCCTAGGCCTAGTAGTATTAAAGTTATGAGCCGGAAACGAAAAAGCTAACAGACAGACGGACAGACGGATGGACACGAAGCCTATAACATAATACGTCCCGTCTTAAGACGGGCGTATAAAAACCTGAAAAATATTTTGTTTCCTTGGATACGTACCCTTAAATGTAGATTCCCAAAACTTTTATGATTGATATTTATTAACAGCTAACTTGACTTTTAATTTTGACTATCATCCAATCTCTAAGTGGATGCAAGAAGTTGGCACACAGGGTTTAATATTGATATAAAGTTCACAAAGTCGAACATTTTCCCTTCTTGGTAACCATAGCAACAGTGTTGTTTTTTTTCATCAAATTTTATCAATATATGATATTCAACTTCAGTTCTAATAGATAAGTACTATTCAAGCTTAGTCCTTTAATTTGTTTCTTAATTAAATGGCAATTTAATTCTTAATGCAGCGAAATATAATTCACTTTTAAGCACTGGTACTTTGTTTCCATGGTAACACTGCAAAGTAGCAATTATACCCAATTTTTCTTATGGTTTTGGTGTTGCAAGGTCCTAAGGATGCATATTTACCAGTCTTGAATTTTCATATTTTTCCTCAAGACAGTAGCATTAACCGAATCTTAGTTACTGGTTTTGCATGGTTACACTGTGTTACCATGGCAACCATAAAAGTTATTTATAGAATAATATTGCTTATACTTATATACTTAAGGTCAAACATTTTCATTGTTTTTCTTAAGTCGTTGATTGAGTTTGAGCATGTAACACCTACCATTAGTGAATACGGAGTGTTTTTCAGCATATTTCAGCATTTCAAATGTATTCCAAATGTACCCTTGGTTACCACTAACTTAGAGATATATTCTAAACAGTCTCTTTACAGTATAAGTGACATCAAGGTGTCATGTTTTTGTGAGAATGATTTGTTTGCTTTTTCTAACCATGTTTGTTATTTCTCATTTTTGTTAAAAAATGAAAGTTACTTCCGGTAGAAAAGGACGGAAGACCTACTCGAGCTTTGCTTTAG
This sequence comes from Saccostrea cuccullata, assembly GCF_032062105.1. Taxonomy (NCBI): domain Eukaryota; kingdom Metazoa; phylum Mollusca; class Bivalvia; order Ostreida; family Ostreidae; genus Saccostrea; species Saccostrea cuccullata. The sequence continues at coordinate 57,448 of NW_026939218.1, read as the reverse complement.
TTATTACCGTGGAATCATCATTGTTCGTTGGGGACTACTGTTCGTGGATTTCGAGGGTCACCCTTACCAACGAATTTACATCCCCACGAATGTTTATTTTGTAAACATATTGATCCACTGAATCTACCATATAAATGAGTAACTCACGAAATTACGTCCCCACAAATAAGTAAAATTTTGCTTGCCCACGAACATTGACCCCCACGAATTACAATGATTCCACAGTATTATTTTTCTTCTTCCTGGGAAAATCTTTTCCGCGAGTGATCTTGTAAACTACACATCCGACTTAGTGAAACCTTTTTAGGGTCAGTAGGCATGTTATGTAGATTTGTGCAATGAAGGTCATTTCGCGCGCACCTGCTTGCAAGAGCGTGCACGTGCAACACGTGAAATGACCAATATAATGGATATAGCCGTAACTTTTCTATTTTTTAATGAAATATTTTGCAACTCATAATGTAAGGATCTATTAGTAGTGTAGACAAGATGACATGGTCAAAATAGCAGGAACTCACGCGTATGCATGTGCACTCCGCTTTAATTGGCTAAAATTAGAGTTTCAATATCTTTCTTATTTCTTGACAAAATCCTTTGAAATTTTGAACATAATCATACATTATGAAGATCTATAGCATGATATATTATAATTATCATAAAAGCATGCACATGTACTGCAATCTGATTGGCTGAAACTTTAAATGCCTATAACTTTTTTGGTTCTAAATCAAACAGGATGAAATTTAGAATATGAATAGGCATGATGGATTCCAACATTATGCTACTATTACAAATTGAATGCAAGGATATGCATGCACGTTCGCGTGCACAATACCTAAAATAACCAATATTTTTGAAAAACGGTAACATTTATGTTGTTATGATTTTTTTTATTGATTCTCATGATGTAAAGATATGTTAAAGGTTTGGACAACATTACTTGTATGTGCATGCACGTGCATGCACGTGCAATACATTAAATGACATATAGTTGATATCACTGTAGCTTTTATAATTCTTACATGAAATCCTTAGATACTGAGCGCATTTTAAAACAAGAGGCCCATGGGCCACATTGCTCACCTGAGAATCTTTTGTCATATTGTTCTTTACCAGATTTCCCCCTTGTAATACATATTGTGGCCCCTCCCTACCCCCGGGGGTCATGATTTGAACAATTTAGAATCTACACTACCCCAGGGTGCTTCCACATCAGTTTCAGCTTCTCTGGCCCAGTGGTTCCTGAGAAGAAGATTTTCAAAGATTTTTCCTATATATTTCTATGTAAAACATTGATGCCCCATTGTGGCCCCGCCCTACCCCGGGGGTCATGATTTGAACAATTTAGAATCTACACTACCCCAGGGTGCTTCCACATCAGTTTCAGCTTTTCTGGCCCAGTGGTTCTTGAGAAGAAGATTTTCGAAGATTTTTCCTAAATATTTCTATGTAAAACTTTGATTCACCATTGTGGCCCAGCCCAACCCCCGGGGGTCATGATTTGAACAATTTAAAATCTACACTACCCCACAATGCTTCCACATGAGTTTCAGCTTTTCTGGCCCAGTGGTTCTTGAGAAGATTTTCAAAGATTTTTCCTATATATTTCTATGTTAAACTTTGATTCACCATTGTGGCCCCGCCCTTCCCTTGGGGGTCATGATTTGAACAATTTAGAATCTACAGTACAACAGGGTGCTTTCACATCAGTTTCATTTTCTGGGCCAGTGGTTCTTGGCCTATATATTTCTATGTAAAACATTGATGCCCCATTGTGGCCCCGCCCTACCCTCGGGGGTCATGATTTGAGCAATTTAGAATCTACACTACCCCAGGGTGCTTCCACATCAGTTTCAGCTTTTCTGGCCCAGTGGTTCTTGAGAAGAAGATTTTCAAAGATTTTTCCTATATATTTCTATGTAAAACTTTGATTCACCATTGTGGCCCCGCCCAACCCCCAGGGTTCATGATTTGAACAATTTAGAATCTACACTACCCACAATGCTTCCACATGAGTTTCAGCTTTTCTGGCCCAGTGGTTCTTGAGAAGAAGATTTTCAAAGATTTTTCCTATATATTTCTATGTAAAACATTGATGCCCCATTGTGGCCCCGCCCTACCCACGGGGGTCATGATTTGAACAATTTAGAATCTACAGTACCCCAGGGTGCTTCCACATCAGTTTCAGCCTTATTGGCCCAGTGGTTCTTGAGAAGAAGATTTTTTAATGACCCTACCTATTTTTGTCTTTTCTTGATTATCTCCCCTTGTGAGAGGACTTGGCCCTTCATTTTAACAATTTAAATTCCCCTTCACCCAAGGATGCTTTGTACCAAGTTTGGTCAAAATTGGCCCAGTGGTTCTTGAGAAGAAGTCGAAAATGTGAAAAGTTTACAGACGGATGGACAGCTAGACAGACGGACAGACAGACAGCTAGACGGACGGACGACGGACAAAATGTGATCAGAAAAGCTCACTTCAGCCTTCGGCTCAGGTGAGCTAAAAAGTGTTAGAGGAAAATGGCACAAAAAGGGAGTTGGGGAGTGTTTGGGGAACATCTGTAACGGGAACCGTTACAATTAGAATTAGTTAAGGTCTTCCGTCTTCAGCGGAAGACCTTATTGTTTTTCCTAGGTTTCTTTTCAACTATTTTTAGGGTCTTCCGTCTTCAGCGGAAGACCCTTCTATTATTGTAAAGTTTCTTTTTCTTCTTCTTATTATTTTTTTTCCTTCAACGATATCTCAGTAACGGTTCAATGGATCTTTATGAAATTTTCGGAGATAAAAGGGAACAGTTTTGGCTCAAACCTATATTTTCATTTTTTCTAATTTTACTTCCGGTCGTGAAATATGACGTAATTTCAACAATTTTTGTCTGTCCTACCCAGACAATACTACACAAAATAGAGATTTGAAATTTTCAAGAATGATTGAATGTGAACCTTACATTTGTAGCTGACTTTTGAAATTTTAAGAATTTGTTTATATTTTTCAAATTTTAAAGTTAAATTTTTCAAAAAATAATTTTTCATCCAATTTTAATTTTTGTTATGTCATCAGATAGATCTTGGCAAGCACTTTCCAAAAGTATATTTGTTTTGTATGTGAGTACAATAATAAGCAATATATAAGCTCAGGTGTGTAAGGACACTAGAATGTAAATGTACTCTTAGAATTTTTCATTTAAAAAATCATTACTCTTTTATTTGTTGACCGATTTCATTTTTTTTTACACCATCAAATAGATCTTTTCAAGACCTTTCCAACGGTATATTACTTTTTATTATACGTGCAATAATGAAAAAAATATTAGCTCAGGTAAATTAGCCTTTTGTTTTGACAGGACATGTCAAATTCATTATCAAGGACCCTTGCGGTTGGCGGTACTCTTTAGATCTCTTTGATCTTTGGTGGATATTCTTTGATTTATGTAAAACGTCGTATCTCGTTCATTTCTTGACCGATTTTAAAACTTTTTAAATAATCAAATAGATCTTTTTGAGAGGTTTCCAATGGTATATTTCTTGGGATTTTTAATGCACTAATTAAGAAACTATTAGCTCAGGTATATTAGCATTCTGTTTTGACAGAACATGTCAAACTCATTATGAAGGACGCTTGCAGTTGGTGTGAATGACTTTACTCTACAATCTTTGGCTTGTATCCTCTGATATAAACAAATTATTACACAGTGTAATTGGAAATTCTCAAAGGTCAAATATAGTGAAATTGAAACAATTTAATTTTTTTAATTTTGTTTTAAATTGCTTTCAAAGATTAAACAAGAACTATTAATGTATTTTTAAGGATTGAAAACATTAGACCATGTAATTTGAAATCTTTCAAAGGTAAAATATTGTGAAATTTAATCAATTTAAATTTTTCAAAATATTAAAATGGTTCCTAATTGTTTAAACATGGACTACATCTGCATTTTAAAAGATGGATAACAACATATGGTGTTTTTGAAATGTCTCAAAGGACAAAAAGAGTGAAGTTTAAATGATTTAAAATTTTCAAAAATTTAAATTGCTCCCAAATGTAAAATCGAGTACTTTACTTGTATTTTGACAGATAGAGAACATCATAGAACGTGTTTTGAAATCTCTCAAAGGTCCAATAGAGTGAGATTTAAACGATTTAAAATTTTCAAAAAATTTAAATTTCTTCCAATTGCGTAACCGTGTACCATATCTGTATTTTTTACAGATGGAGAACACCATACAATGTGTTTTTAAAACTTTCAAAGGTCAAATAGATGAGATTTAAACAATTTAAATTTTTCAAAAAATTTAAATTGCTTCTAAATGTAAAATTAAGTACTATATTTGTATTGTGAAAGATGGAGAACATCATACAATATGTTTTGAAATCTCTCAAAGGTCAAACAGAGTGAGATATAAACGATTTATATTTTTCAAAAAATTTAAATTGCTTTCAGATGTAAAAGCAAATACTATATCTGAATTTTGACAGACGGAGAACATTATACAAAGTGTTTTGAAATATCTCTGAGGGTGAATAAAGCGAGATTTAAATTTTTCAAAAAATTTTAATTTCATCAAAATAAAAAATCGAAGATGAAATCTGTATTTTGACAGATGGAGAACACCATACAATGTGTTTTGAAATATCTCAGAGGTCGAATAAAGCAAGATTTAAACGATTTAAATTTTTCAAAAAAAATTAAATTTCATCCAAATAAAAAATTGAATATGAAATCTGTATTTTGACAGATTGTTAACACCATACAATGTGTTTTGAAATGTCACAAAGGTCAAATTGAGTGAGATTTAAACGATTTAAATTTCTTGAAAAATTTAAATTGCTTCCAAATATAACAAAATGCACTGCATGTGTATTTTGACAGATAGACAACATCAGACAATGTGTTTTGAAATCTGATATAGCGCTTGATTTCACACTTGGAAGCAATTTAAATTTTTTGAAAAATTTAAATCGTTTAAATCTCATCTATTTGACCTTTGAGAGATTTCAAAACACATTGTATGATATTCTCCATCTGTCACAATACAAATATAGTACTTAATTTTACATTTAGAAGCAACTTAAATTTCTAAAAAAAATTGAAATCGTTTAAATCTCATTTTATTTGACCTTGTATACAAACACATTGTATGATGTTCTCTATCTGTCACAATACATATATAGTACTTGGTTCTACATTTGGAAGCAATTTAAATTTTTTGAACAATTTAAATCATTTAAATCTCACTCTATATGACCTTTGAGAGATTTCAAAACACATTGTATGATGTTCTCCATGTGTCACAATACAAATATAGTACTTGATGTTACATTTGGAAGCAATTTAAATTTTTTGAAAAATTAAAAACGTTTAAATCTCACTCGATTGGACCTCTGAGAGGTTTCAAAACACATTGTATGATGTTCTCTATCTGTCACAATACATATATAGTACTTCGTTCTACATTTGGAAGCAATTTAAATATTTTGAAAAATTTTAATCATTTAAATCTCAGTCTATATGACCTTTGAGAGATTTCAAAACAAATTTGTATGATGTTCTCCATCTGTCACAATACAAATATAGTACTCGATTTTACATTTGGAAGCAATTTAAATTTTTTGAAAAATTTAAATCGTTTAAATCTCACTCTATTTGACCTCTGACAGGTTTCAAAACACATTGTATGATGTTCTCTATCTGTCACAATACATATGTAGTACTTGGTTCTATATTTGGAAGCAATTTAAATATTTTGTAAAATTTAAATCGTTTAAATCTCACTCTTTTTGACATTTGAGACTTTTCAAAACACATTGTATGATGTTATCCATCTGACACAATACAGATACAGTACTTGATTTTACATTTGAAAGCAATTTAAATTTTTTGAAAAATTTAAATCGTTTAAATCTCACTCTATTTGACCCTTGAGAGGTTTCAAAACACATTGTTTGATGTTCTCTATCTGTCACAATACATATATTGTACTTGATTTCACATTTGAAAGCAATTTAATTTTTTTGAAAAATTTAAATTGTTTAAATCTCACTCTATATGACCTTTGAGAGGTTTCAAAACACATTGTATGATATTCTCCATCTGTCACAATACAAATATAGTACTTGATGTTACATTAGGAAGCAATTTAATTTTTTTGAAAAATTTAAATCGTTTAAATCTCACTTTATTGGGCCTCTGAGAGGTTTCAAAACACATTGTATGATGTTCTCTATCTGTCACAATACATATATAGTACTTCGTTCTACATTTGGAAGCAATTTAAAATTTTTTGAAAAATTTAAATCGTTTAAATCTCACTTTATTTGACCTTTGAGAGTTTTCAAAACACATTGTATGATGTTATCAATCTGACACAATACAGATACAGTACTTGATTTTACATTTGGAAGCAATTTAAATTTTTTGAAAAATTTAAGTCGTTTAAATCTCACTCTATTTGACCTCTGAGAGGTTTCAAAACACATTGTATGATGTTCTCTATGTGTCACAATACATATATAGTACTTGGTTCTACATTTGGAAGCAATTTAAATTTTTTGAAAAATTTAAATCGTTTAAATCTCACTCTATATGACCTTTGAGAGGTTTCAAAACACATTATATGATATTGTCCATCTGTCATAATACAAACATAGTACTTGATTTTATAATTGGAAGCAATTTAAATTTTTTTAAAATTTTAAATCGTTTAAATCTCATCTATTTGACCTTTGAAGGTTTTCAAAACACATTGTATGTTGTTCTTCATCTGTCAAAATACAGATATGGTTCTTGATTACACAATTGGAAGAAATTTAAATTTTTTGAAAAATTTAAATCGTTTAAATCTCACTCTATTTGACCTTAGAGAGATTTCAAAACACATAATGTAATGTTCTCCAGTTTTCAAAATACAAAGGAAGTCTTATCTCTGCAAAATTACAATATCTGTAATTTGATATCAAGAAAAAAGTGCTGACTCATCACATGAAAGGCAAATAGGTCCAATTTTTTTTAATTTATTAACTCTTTTACAGTCAATAGTTTGTTATATTACTGAAGTAAAATTGTTGATTTCAACAATCTACAACTACATGTATATATTAGGATCTTTATATTATATATTACATAAAAGGGGCCACAAGGGCCTAGAATACTGAATCTTTGACGCTTTATATCACGAAAATGGGAAATATTTTAGTAATATAGAACAAAAGATGTTCAAAATGCTGTTCTAAACAATATGCAACCTTTCATTTTTCCCTAAACGTCCCCATTTAGGAGTTGAAGGGCCGCTAAATATTTCTTTTGCAAATATCTTTGAAACGAAAATCTCTGAATACTTGTGGAACAAAAAGTGTTTAAAATCATGAGACCTTTCAGATGGTTTGAATACAAAAGCGGCTGACCCCACATATAAGGGTCCAAGAGGGGCCAAAATTTATGAGCATTTAATGTTCAATATCTTTTTACACATTACGAAAGCAAATTCGTTTACCTCAAAAATATTATTATTATTTCTGAATAATAATTCCCAATCAAAATCTTATCTCATCGAGAATTGGACGGAAGACCCACTCGTTGCTCGCAACGAGATCGTATCTAGTTAAGGTCTTCCGTCTTCACGGAAGACCTTATAGTGATTCTATTGTTTCTTATTAAGGTCTTCCGTCTTCACGGAAGACCTTATAGTGATTCTATTGTTTCTTCTTCTTATTATTATTATTTTTCCGTACACCAAATTTTGTGCACGCGATTTCTCGAAGACTACTGGGTGGATTTTCATGAAATTTACAGAAATTATGTATTGTTATCTGAAGTTATTTTTTCCGAGAGATTTTTTGAAAATTCGCTTCTGGTGCCAAGTTACGGGACATTTTCTGATTTTAAAATGACATTTTGTCTACGGTTAATCTCAAGAACGTTAGAAGATATAAATTTGAAACGTTCAGGGATTATAGATCGTGATATTTGCTATCCAGGACGCGACCTCTCGTTCGTCGTCAGTACTTCCGGTCGTTAGGACAAGCGAATTAAAAAAAATGTATTTTCTAACTTTTTTGTTTTTCAATATTTTTCATTTATTTTTGGAATCTTAATAGAGATCCTTCCATTGATGCTTACTATATAATTTTTTTAAATATTTATAAATATAAACTCTAGATATTAGCATTTGAAAATCTGAAGCGAGTCCAATATGGCGGCTGTCTCTGTCCACTCCGACATTTCGCAATAGGGGTTTATGGAGGCAGCTGAGCGTTTGCTTGAACGAAAGTAACATAAGGATAAATGAAATATAAAGGTATACTTTGATTGTCACGTCGTACTTACGTAACAAACTTAAATTTAATCCAAGGTCTTCTCAAACGTCTTCTATAATTGGTTTTGGTTAGTTGTCAAAGAAACAAAGGACTAAAAGTGCAAATGAAATACCAAATCCAGTATTTTTGTTTTGCACGACGGAAAAACAGATCGTATATCATAGTTATAAGAAATAGTTTTTCAAGAAACAATATCGATGTATATCTGAAGTATAAAGCTTAACTACTGTTTTCCCATGCACACTCTTGTCAGATTATGCAAACAGAAAAGAAAAATAAGAAAATCATATTTTAATAGATCGTTTAATGGAGTTTATATTTACATTCTTTTTTCAAAGATATTTAAAGCTATTGAACATATATGGTATCTGGTTCCTTGACCGTCGTAGGGCGAGACATTTGAGGTTTTTCATCGAACCATTTCTACCTTTTCAGTAAGGTGTAACTAATCGGGATAGTTCACTTTGGGGATAAACGGGAAATTTAAAATAGTTAAAAATGATAACTATTTCATGTCTTTAGTGTTACTTACCTATATACGATATAGAATATGTACAATGTGTTAAATACTGTCTAAACCTCGAAATTTAGGCTGTAAGAACGTTCTTTTTTTCTTAATTTCATCGAAGCTGTCACACCTATTTAATGGAACATTCCAAAGAAAAGGCTCGAAGATTTACTCGTGGCGTTTGGCGCGAAATTATGGATAGTGGCGCGCCTTTCAAAGTTCTTAGACAGGTGTATTGTTGAAGAAGTATATACAAAAAGATTCTGAGCAGTTGACCCAGTAGCGTAATTTAAGGGCGTTTGGAATAAAAGAGAAAAAAGCGCGTTGGATTTTCACGTTGGCGACCTGGATTCAGTCCTCTTTGTGGCAATTTTTTTTATCACTTTTCAGCTCGATTTTCGAGGTTTTTTTTTTCCTGAATCGGACGGAAGACCTCTCGTTGCTCGCAACGAGAACGTTTCTAGTTAAGGTCTTCCATCCTCACGGAAGACCTTATAGTGATTCTATTGTTTCTTATTATTATTATTATTATTATTTTTCCGTACACCAAATTTTGTGCACGCGATTTCTCGAAGACTACTGGGTGGATTTTCATGAAATTTACAGAAATTATTTGTTATTATCTGATGTTCTTTTTTCCGAGAGATTTTTTGAAAATTCGCTTCTGATGCCAAGTTACGGGACATTTTTCTGAATTTAAAATGACATTTTGTCCACGGTTAATCTCAAGAACGGTAAAAGATATAAATGTGAAACTTTCAGGGATTATAAATTGTGATATATACTATCCAGGACGCGACCTTTCGTTCGTCGTCGGTACTTCCTGTCGTTAGGAGAAACGAATTTAAAAAAATTGTATTTTCTAACTTTTTTGTTTTTCAATATTTTTTATTTATTTTTTGAATGCTAATAGAGACCCTTCTATTGATGCTTACTATATAATTTGTTTGAATATTGATAAATCAAAACTCTGGATATTAACATTTAAAAATCTGAAGCGGGACCAAGATGGAGGCTGTCTCTGTCAACTCCGCCATTTCGCGAGTAGAGGTCTATGGAGGCAGCTGAGCGTTTGATTAAACCATTCTGACATAAGGATACATGAAATGTAAAAATCTACTTGGACTTTCACGTAATAGTATGTTGCAATTCAGGTCAAACTAAAACTTAATTTCCGTTTCACTGCTTTAGTGTAACTGGGCTTTGTACGATATGTAATGTGTACAATGTGTTAAATATACTTTCTTTACGTTGAAATAAAATAAAAGCGATAAGAACGTTTTATGTAATTAATTTCATTGAAGCTATCACACCTATTTAATAGATCAGTCCAAAGAAAATGCGCGATTATTTACTCGTGGCGTTTGGTGCGATATTATGAATAGTGGCCTACCTTTTATAATTCTTAGACAGGTGTCCTGTTGCAAAAGTTTAGACAAGTATATTTAGAGCAGTACTCCCAATAGCTTAATGGTTTGCGTGTTGAGGATAAAAGCAAAAAAAGTGCATTCACGTTTGCGACCTGGGTTCAATCCTCCTTGTGACCAAAATTTTGAATCACTTTTCAGCTCGATTTTATGTGGGTTTTTTTATTCCTGAATCGGACGGAAGACCTCTCGTTGCTCGCAACGAGATCTTATCTAGTTATTATTATTTTTCTTATTTTTTTGACTTTCTAATTTTGTGCACGCGATTTCTCGAAGACTACTCGATGGAATTACATGAAATTTTCAGGACAGATGTGTTGTTACATGAATCTATTATATCCGAGAGAAAATCTGGAAACTCACTTCCGGTGCCAAGTTACGGACAATTTCCTGAAATTAAAATGACATTTTGTCTGTGATTAAACTCAAAAACCGTAAAAGATATCAACATGAAACTTTCAGGGATTATAGATCGTGATATATACCATCCAGGACGCGACTCTTTGTTCGTCGTCGGTACTTCCTGTCGTGAGGAGAAGGGAATTGAAAAAATCGCATTTTCTAAGTTTTTTGTTTTTCAATATTTTTTATTTATTTTTGGAATGATAATAAAGACCCTTTGATTGATGCTTACTATATCAGTTGTTTGGAAATTGATTTGTCTGAACTCTAGATATTAACATTTGAAAATCTGAAGCGGGACCAAGATGGCGGTTGTCTCTGTCAACTCCGCCATTTCGCAAGTAGGGGTTTATGGAGGCAGCTGAGCGTTTGATTAAACCATTCTGACATAAGGATACATGAAATGTAAAAAACTACTTGGACTTTCACGTAGTAGTACGTTGCAATTCAGTGTAATCTTAAAACTTAATTTCCGTTTCACTGCTTTAGTGTAACTGGGCTAGATAAGATATGTATTGTTTACAATGAGTTAAATATACTTTCTTAATGTCGAAATAAAATAAAGGCGATAAGAAGTTGTTTTATTTTTTAATTTCATTGAAGCTATCACACCTATTTAAAAGATCAGTCCAAAGAAAAGGCGCAAATATTTACTCGTGGCGTTTGGCGCTAGGTTATGAAAAGTGGCCCGCCTTTTATAATTCTTAGACAGGTGTACTGTTCCAAAAGTATACACAAGTATATTTAGAGCAGTCCTCCCAAGAGCTTAATGGTTTGCGTATTGGGGATATAAGAGAAAAAAAGCGCATTCACGTTGGCGACCTAGGTTCCATCATATCTTTGTTACCAAAATTTTGAATCACTTTTCAGCTCGATTTTACGAGGGATTTTTTTTCTTGAATCGGACGGAAGACCTCTCGTTGCTCGCAAGGAGATCGTATCTAGTTCTTCTTATTATTTTTTTTCTTACTGATTTTGTGCACGCGAGTTCTCGGAAAAGGCTCGATGGATTTTCATGAAAATTTCAGGTCTGATAGAACATCAGAAAATCTAGAGACAAAATGTTTTATTTTGATGACGTCACTTCCGGTTCGGAGATTTTCATGATTTTGTCATTTTTAGAGGGTCACTTTGTCCGGCAATGTTCTCAAAAACCATTGAAGATAGAAGTATGAAATTTTCAGTGACGATAGATCAACCTTTGGAGAAGTGAATTGAGTATATCATTGTCACCGTAAGTACGAAGCGCCAACGCTCGCTATGGCCCGAAAATTGTCCTATCAAGAATTTCAAAATTTTTAACACCTTTTCTACGATAACTTTTCACCTAGAAATATTTTGTTAAAGCATGTAGAACAAAAGAAGTGTAGAATTACACGATCTATCAAATGATATCTTAAACAAGAGGCCCAGGGGCCACATTGCTCACCTGAGAAATTTGCTAGGAAAAAGCACATATCAGATCAGAACTGAAAGTTTACAGAGTTGGGGGGGGCTTAAATTTTTACCTCCCAGGGGGTCATGGTTTGAAAAACTAGAATCTACACTACCTGAGGATGATTCCATATAAATATCACTAAGCATGGATTTGAAGTACAGTTGTGTGCCAAAAGTGATGATAATTTTATTTTTTCTTTATATATTTCATTGAAAACAATATTTTGTAAAATCGCTGGTATGATAACATTTCTTGACAGATTTTATCAAAAATTTCTTGATAATCCAAGAAATTGTTGTCGTTAAAAAAAAAACAATAGTTTTTATCTGATAAGCATTGATCATTTAAAAATATTGTAATTTAAGTGTGACATGAATTTTTCAGTCATATACTCACAATGAATTATATAGTCAACATTGATCTTGAATTTTAGAACTGATGTTTAGTGATGAACTATATTTTACTACATGTTAAACGTGTAATGATCTTTTAAAGAAAGATACCTACACATTTTCTGGTTTAAGTACTGAAATAAATAATTAAATTGGACAAAAATTGACCATTTACCTATGATTTTACAAAATGTTGTTTTCAATGAAATATATAGAGAAAAAATAAAATTATCTTGAAAAGAGGATTTTAAAATGTTTTCCTATACATTCCTCTGTAAAACTTTGATCGGAAATTTTGGCCCCACCCTACCCCCGGGGATCATGATTTTAACAAACTTGAATCTACACTACCTGAGGATGATTCCACTTGAGTTTCATCTTTCCTGGCCCAGTGGTTCTTGAGAAGAAGATTTTTAAAGATTTTTCCTATATATTCCAATGTAAAACTTTGATCAGCCATTTTGGCCCCACCCTACCCCCGGGGATCACCTGATTTGAACAAATTTGAATCTACACTACCTGAGGATAATTCCACATGAGTTTCATCTTTCCTGGTCCAGTGGTTCTTGAGAAGAAGATTTTTAAAGATTTTTCCTATATATTCCTATGTAAAACTTTGATCGGCCATTTTGGCCCCACCCTACCCCCGGGGGTCATGATCTGAACAAACTTGAATCTACACTACCTGAGGATGATTCCACATGAGTTTCATCTTTCCTGGCCCAGTGGTTCTTGAGAAGAAGATTTTTTTTAAATGCCATTAATTTTTCTCTAATTCATAATTATCTCCCCTTGGAAAAGGGCATGGCCCTTCATTTGAACAAAATTCAATCCCCTTTACCCAAGAATACTTTGTAGCAAGTTTGGTTGAAATTGGCCCAGTGGTTCTTGAGAAGAAGATGAAAATGTGAAAAGTTAACGACAACAACGACGACAACGGCGACGTTGACAACGACGACAGACAACGGACAAATTTTGATCAGAAAAGCTCACTTGGCTCAGGTGAGCTAAAAAGGGCTGGCCCCTAAAATTGGGGATTTAGAGGGGCCAGAAGTTTTTTCCTTATATCTCAAAAAGTATTGACAATTTGTTAAGCATCATATAAGGAAAGTTGTTCAGAATAAAAAATAGCAGATGCGGAGATTACTTAAAGTCGTTAAGATGGCGTCACTTCCGGTCAGACCGGAAGTATTTGTAAATGGCTCGTTTTTGCACACATAATCGTAAATGTCTAACAATCTCGATCTCATCGTCTTCAGAATTAGACGGAAGACTTCCCCTGCGAGGTGAAATTCATAATTTCAGGAACTTTTATGAATCGTTCATGAACATTCATGATGTGTTCATGACTGGTTCATAAAGATGGTTCATGAACTTTATTCATGAATATATTCATAAAATGCAGTTCATGAACAAATGATGAATATATATGAATATTGGTAATTTTCATTTTAAAGACAGAAAAAATGTAGAGTTCAAGGTATTATGAATGTTCATGAATTTTCAGGAAGACTAAAATAATTGACAAAAATGATTGACAGAAAACACTCAATACTCTCATAATACAACTTTTGCATGCAGATGCAATTGTTGAACAAGCCCCTGGTATAATTTATAGTTAATAACATTCTTTCACCATCTGAAAAAATAAATCATGAAATCTCTAAACATTTCGTGTTTTTATTTGATTTTAGTTAAACAAACAGTGCATCACCATTGACAGCATTTTTTTTTTCAAATTCATTACTTGTGTTTCTTCATAATTTAAATTAAACAGTTATATTCATCATAATGTGCTTTAATTAATGTCGTTTTTCATCACACAACTTTGTTCGACCGAATTTTCTCTAACATCAAACTTTAAACAAGTTGTTGGAAAATGAAACATTCTGGAAAATGAACTTTGTGAGCTTCGTAAAAAACGTTTTATATATTTATTAACAACTAAAAAATTATATCACTTGTCTGTACTGTACCGTATTATTCCTGGATCGAAACGCTATATACATTTCAATTTTGGTGCAGTTAAAATGTCAAAAGTTTCCCTTGCTTCGTGCGTAAATGATAGAGCACAGACTGCATGGTTGTAAAGTATCTATGACATAATCCACATTCGTATTTTGTAGTTTTAATTCTCCTATGCGTCTTCACAGCTCAGAATATTCTGTCTGAGGGCGAGAGATTGTTATTATCATGTCATAGGGAGCCGCCATACTTGCTATACGAAACTAAAAGTCAATACATGTATAATGTATGCCGTAAAAAATTCGAATTCTTCATTGATAAAACTTATTTTGATATAAAAAATTGTATTTTCAGTGAAAAATTATTCAGATAGTGTTTGTAATTTTTTTACACAGAAATCTTGGAAATTTGGAACTAACGTATTTCTTAGCTCTACCGTACATTTTTGAATAGGCGCAAACTTGAAAACGCGCGAGACGTTGGAAGTGGGAATTTGTAGAGTGGAAGAATCAGTATTTGTGATCTATTATTTGCATAGTCACTGTGCCGTTTTCGTATTGCATAATTTTATTTCAATCGGGTTCAATATTCTGTTTATACTAATTATGGTAGCCATGCGGTTTGCCTGGCGTTTTGGCTGTTAAGTTTGGTTATGTTGGCCTCCCTAAGGAGTAAGTTTTATATTGTTTTACTTGAATTTATATCTAACTTGATCATCTGTATCTAACAGTATTATGCAATATATTTTATGCATTTTCATGAATAAACATGAATAATAATATTGCATTTTTTGTTTACAAATAAGCAAGAATATTCATGAATGCTAATGGTTCATGAATTTTATTCATTCATGAACATTCCTGAAAAAATTCATCAAATTATTCATGAATAGTTCATGAAGATGCAATGAACTTATTATTGGACATTCTTGAAATGATGAATCTTCATGAATATGACTCTTAATGAATTATTCATGAAAAAAAATATTCATGAATATTCATCAATTTTCTTTCATAAATAAAAATTCATGATTTGAAAATGTCCAATAATAAGTTCATAGGATCTTAATGAACATTTCATGAACATTTCATGAATAAAATTCATGAAAAATTCAAGGAAATTCATGAATTATTCATGATCATCTCACAGGGGTTATTTGTTGCTTTGCAACAAGCTCGTCTAGTTTTAATTATAATTTAAATTACTTATCGATAAAATACACATATTTGTATGTAAGTTTAACTTGAGGAAACCATCGTTATGGCAAATTTTTCACAAGATACAGAATGTATATTTGCTAAACATAGGTAATCAGAGATTACAGAGCTCACCTCAACAAATGTTGTCTTTAAGTAAGGCAAAGTCACACAATTACCCAACAAAAAGTGTATTTTCAAAAATGCAAAATTTATGCAATTTTGATCTTGATGTATCATTTGGGCAAGTTTGGTTCATATAAGCCTTATAGTTTCTTGGTAATAGAACTGCACCCATAACTTTTACCTGGTCCATTACCTGGAAAATGTATGTTGAATTCAGCATCCAGAGCAAATCCATTAGTGTGCATCCTAAAATGTATCATCCATGCGAGTTTGAACAACATAGGGCTAATGGTTACTTAGAAATGAAACTTACATAAAAATGTAACCTCTTCACTCATCCAGAAAAAAAATGTAGGTCAGATTCAGCATCCAAAGCCAGCCAGATAGAATGCAAGCTTAGATTTATCATCCATGCAAATTTGGTCATTAATGAGCTCATAGTCACTTGGAAATAAATCCTGCATCAAAAACTATAACCTGTTCACTCATCCAGAAAATGTAGGTCACATTCAGCATCCGAAGCAAGTCTGGTAGTATGCATCCTAAGATGTATCATCCATGCAAGTTGAGTCATTATCATTGTAACTTGGAAATGAAACCTGCACCAAAAACTTTAACCTGTTCAATCATCCAGAAAATGTAGGTCAGATTCAGCATCCGAAGCAAGTCTGGTAGTATGCATCCTAAGATTTATCATCCATGCAAGTTTAGTCATTATAGGGCTCATTGTAACTTGGAAATGAAACCTGCATCAAAAATCTTTAACCTGCACAAGATGAAATTACACCATTCAGTCGACGGAATGGTAACTGAATGGTCACTGAAAGGTCACTGAAAAGATCCTTTCCCGTGACTTTTCCTTGATCATTCCGTTACCATTCAGTCGACTGAATGGCAGGTACATTTCAGTGAACTTTCAGTTATCATTCAGTTGCATCTTTTTATTAAATAATCGGCTTATTTTTTAACTTAAAAATTTTATTTCGCTTTTTCCTGATTTAATAGCATTTAGTTTATATTTTTTCGAATAAAAAATGAAGAAAAAAATTATTGCCAGAAAAAAAAAATTATTCCCGATGCCAGAATCGAACCCTGCTCCCCAGCGTGACAGCCCGTGACTTTATCATTTGAGCTACGAGTACTTGTTGAAAACAAGGGAATTAAAATCAATCAATTTGAAGAAATCGAAATGGAACGCGGTTCACCTGTTGTATCGAGTTGTGATGTGTATATATCTTGTATATATTTTGTATATTCTATGTTAATTGCGCGGATTTTGGGGACAGACTGATTAATTTAACATCCCTTATCGGGATGATGACAATTATCGGCGACAGGCACCTGTTCTTGTCAAAGAAATCTTCTCCTCGGAGATCGCTTGAAATTCTCTATCTAGAAATTTATCAAAATATTTTATTTTAAACAGTATTATTTAAAAAGCTATAACCTGCAAAATTAAGTTTCTTCCACAAGAGGCATACATAAATGATTTATTCTATTCCTGTGAAATGATTTTATAATGATGTCTCTCAAAAGCTGAAATATCCTGCGGTTTTGACAATTAAGAAACGGAATTTATAATATCAAGGTTCTTCCAGCAAAAATATCAATTCTGTCTCATCGTTCAATATTATATATTTCCATGAAAAATATAATAACTGTAGAATGTATTGGATCTATATTAGAGCTGTAAAAATAAGAAAACATTTTCTTTGTTTATATTAAGATCGCATTATGATTGATAGCCTCCAAAATTCAGATTGATTTCTAATTAATTTAATAGCTCTTAAATAAATGTTTATCACTGAATTAGAGATTTACAGAAAGAAAAAAAAATAGACAAACTCATACGACATTTTACTGAATTTTGCTTCGAGAATCGGATCTGATTCATTATTTTTTTATCACTTGAAGAATTTTTTTGTTTTTTAAATCTAATTGGAAAATTAAATACCATTTTGAATTTCATGAGTCAACACTTTTTGAATTTTACGAGTTCAGTTGAATTGTTATCATTTTTTTGTAACATATAAATAAATAATTGTTAAGACATATTTTTAAAGTCTGTAATCGCAATTTAAAGTTATACCAGGGAGTATACGACATATCTGATCTAAAAAACAAAAATACAAGATCAAATGTAGATTTACAGGATATTTGCTATATTTATACGTTCAAATCAATTTTTTCGCAGAATTTGACCTTAAATATCCCCTCGTTTCTATGGTTAAATTGACTTTAAAAAGTGTGTGATATTTAATTCCGACTCGGAAATAAATCGGTTATTATTTCAAATCTTGCATATCTATGAAACGCGATTGATTTAAATTGTATAATTTACAAGAGTCTTTTCATTATTTAAAGTATCAAAAGAAATAGAAAGATTCTTTTTATTTTAGTTAGTCCGAACGTATAAAAAATATGCCATATATGTCTTTTAACATTTGGTAAACACTTGAAATACAATTGAACATCTAACTGTTATTACAAGTTTTAGGTACCTTTATTACGTTAATGAAACAAATACACAGTTAAGATTGGATAATAAATTTATGCAAGATATTTTTAAGGAAAAACTACTGATTATAAATTAATAAGCCAGTGAAAAATATCGCTGAATTGATACTAAAATGTGTACTAAAAGATAACGGAAAGGTAACTGAAAGACGACGGAAAGGTCACTGAAAGACCACTTCAAGGTCACTGAAAGTCGACTGAAAGGTCACTGAAAGTTGACGGAAAGGTCACTGAAAGATAACTGAAATGTGTCCGCTGAATGGCGACTGAAAGGTATCTGAAATAAGACTGAAAGGCTCACAAATGTAATTCAGTGGCTGAATGGCAACTGAAAAGTCACTGAAAGCCACCTTTCAATTTTAACTGAAAGGTCTCGTTTCTTCCTGTGCTGTTCACTCATCCGGAAAATGTAGGTCAGATTCAGCATCCGAAGCACATCTAGTAGTATGCATCCTAAGATGTACCATCTATGCAAGTTTGGTCATTACAGGGCTCATAGTATCTTGGAAATCAAACCCACACCAACAACATTAACCTATTCACTCATCCAGAAAAGGTAGGTCAGATTCAGCATCCGAAGCAAGCACGGTAATGTGCATCCTTAGATGTATCATCTGTGCAAGTTTAGTCAACTTAGGGCTTATAGTTCCTTGGAAATCACACCTACACCAAAAACTGCACCAAAAATGTTAACCTGCTCCAAAAACACTTTGCTGAAATTGCAGCATCTGAAACCTTGATTGGTACAATATGAAACACTCTAGCAGCATCTTCCATGCATGTCTAATCAATATAGGACATTGAAGTACTTAAAAAGAAAACTGCTCCAAAAAACTTACCTTAACCTGGGACGCCGACGCTGAGGGTATTACATAAGCTCCACCAACTTCATTGAGGTGAGCTAAAAATAGGACCACGCGACTTTTTATACAAACGGGAAGTAACTGTTTCTATTTGACTGTGATGGAAGCTCTAATTGCTACGATATTTATGATAACTATGAATAGCTTTTAAGGTTTTAAAAGGGACAGGCAGGACAGGATCATGAGTATTTTACTGTTGAATTTATACCTGTACTTCATTATTTTTTTAACAACCAACTCAGGTTATTGCTGCTGTAAAGAACAATGTAAGGTACATATACCGTAGATTTTTTTTTTAAAACAAAAGTCGACTGGTGAGATTTCTGCTTGTTTTGATATTAGATATGTCTGAAATTATGGAATTTTACAATGATCGTTTATTATTACTAATGATATTTTTATTCACGATGTCGAGATCTACTAATTTTATGATGAACAGTAGGCCAGCAAGCTGTACAAGTAATACTCACAGACTTCCTGTGTATACTGTTTGTGTATTGGGATTAGCGCTTTCCACGGTCTGCACGAACATCAATGCCTCTGGGTGCCATGCATGTAAAATTTAGTCCCTCCCCTTACCTGAGAAAACCGTACGGTTAAAAATCTCGGCCTTTAAAGAATTTTCCCATTTATGTCTATGTAAAACTTTGATTGGCTATTGTTGCTCCGCCCTACCCACCAGGGTTCGACACTAACATTTTTATGCTTGCTCCCCCCCCCTTGATTACCTATATATTATTTAAATATATATCTAGTTCTTGTATAATAAAGCCATTAAATGTATGGAGGAATTAATGATTTGAGTTACGGATTTTGATTTAAAAAAAAAACCAGAAGTCTCTATCGAGACTGTAGCTCTACTGTTTTATACTTAAAACAAAGGAAGAGAAAAGTAGCAGTTGGGACTTGAGACTTTAAATCAGCAATAAATAGAAAAATGATCCTTGCTACTCATCAAAATAAAATCCAATTCACAGAATTATGAATCTTAATATAGTCTACTTGTGTGCCAAGTTATACTGAAATCGGACCAAAACTGCAGGAGGAGTAGCATTTTGAAAGAATTTCACAGAAATTTCTATTTTTAGTAACCATGGCAACACCGTTCATTGAAATCAAAAACAAATGCACAGAATTATGTATCTTAATGTAGTCTATTTGTTTGCAAAGTTATATCAGAATCAGACCAAAACTGTAGGAGGAGTAGCATTTTGAAAAAATTTCACAGAAATTTCTATTTTTAGTAACCACGGCAACACCGTTCATCGAAATCAAAAACTGTGACTAGTAGAGCTAAAAACCCTTGAATTTCACAGTTTTCAAATACTGTGTTAAGATTTAAAGTGGACAGACGGTCCACCTAGTCCAGAACATTTGGTGGACCTTTCAATTTTTTGGTGGACTTGGGCTGAAGGTCCACTGTTAGTGTTGAACCCTGAAGCCCAGGGTCATTATTTGAACAAACTTGAATCTACACTACCTGAGGATGCTTCCAAATAAATATGATCAATTATGGCTTTGCAATTCTTGAACAAGAGGCCCATGGGCCACATCGCTCACCTGAGAAGCTTTGATCATTCTGTTCTTTACCAGATTTCCCCCTTGTAATACATATTGTGACCCCACCCTACCCACTGATCATAATTTAGACAATTTGAAATCTACACTACCCCAGGATTCTTCCACATAAGTTTCAGCTTTTCTGGCCCAGTGCATGCTTCTTGAGAAGAAGATTTACATAGATTTTTCCTACATATTTCAATGTAAAACTTTGATTCCTTATTGTGGCCCCACCCTACCCTGCTGGTCATGATTTGAACAATTTAGCATCTACAATCGCCCAGGATGCTTCCACATAAGTTTCATCTTTTCTGGCCCAGTGGTTCTTGAGAAGAAGGTTTTCAAAGATTTTTCCTATATATTTCTATGTAAAACTTTGATTCCCTATTGTGGCCCCGCCCTACCCCCGGGGGTCATGTTTTGTATAATTTAGAATCTACCCTCCCCCAGGATGCTTCCACATTAGTTTCATATTTTCTGGCCCAGTGGTTCTTGCGAAGAAGATTTTCAAAGATTTTTCCAATATATTTCTATGTAAAACTTTGATTCCTCATTGTGGCCCCGCCCTACCCCCCGGGGTCATGATTTGAACAATTTAAAATCTACAGTACCCCAGAGTGCTTTCAAAGAAGTTTCATCTTTTCTGGCTCAGCGGTTCTTGAGAAGAAGATTTTCAAAGATTTTCCTTTATATTTCTATGTAAAATGTGGATTCCCCATTGTGGCCCCGCCCAACCCCCTGGGGTCATGATTTGAACAATTTAGAATCTACACTCCCCCAGGATGCTTCCACATAAGTTTCAGCTTTTCTGGCCCAGTGGTTCTTGAGAAGAAGATTTTTTAATGACCCTATCTTATTTTTGTCTTTTCTTGATTATCTCCCCTTGTGAGGGGACTTGGTCCTTTATTTTAACAATTTAAATTCCCCTTCACCCAAGGATGCTTTGTACCAAGTTTGGTCAAAATTGGCACAGTGGTTCTTGAGAAGAAGTCGAAAATGTGACAAGTTTACACACGGACGGACGGACAGACGGACAACGGACAAAATGTGATCAGAAAAGCTCACTTGAGCCTTCCGCTCAGGTGAGCTAAACAAAGATTTTTTTTAAAAATTCCTAATTCCTATATATTACTATTTAAAACTTTGGTTAGCCATCGTGGCAACACCCTACCCCCGGGGGTCATTATTTGAGCAAATTTGAATCTACACACCCTGAGGATGCTTCCATATAAATATGATCAATTATGGCTTTGCTATTCTTGAGAAGAAGATTTTTAAAGAATTTTCCAATATATTTCTATCTAAAAATTTGATCAGCCATTTTGACCCCGCCCTTCCCCTGGGGGTTATGATTTGAACAAACTTGAATCTACACTACCTGAGGATGTTTCCCCATAAGCCAATATATTTCTATGTAAATCTTTAGTTGGCCATTTTGGCCCTGCCCTACCCCCGGGGGTCATGATTGAACAAACTTGAATCTACACTACCTGAGGATGCTTCCATATAAATATGATCAATTATGGCTGAAGAAGATGATTTTTAAAGAACTTCTCTCAACATTTCTATGTAAAACTTTGGTCAGCCATTGTGGCCCCGCCCTACCCCTGGAGGTCATTATTTAAACAAACTTGAATCTACACAATCTGAGGATGCTTCCATATAAATATGATCAATTATGGCTTTGTTATTCTTGAGAAGAAGATTTTTAAAGAATTTTCCAATATATTTCTATCTAAAAATTTGATTAGCCATTTTGACCCCGCCCTTCCCCTGGGGGTTATGATTTGAACAAACTTGAATCTATACTACCTGAGGATGTTTCCCCATAAGCCAATATATTTCTATGTAAATCTTTACTTGGCCATTTTGGCCCTGCCCTACCCCCGGGGGTCATGATTGAACAAACTTGAATCTACACTATCTGAGGATGCTTCCATATAAATATGATCAATTATGGCTGAAGAAGATGATTTTTAAAGAATTTTCCTATATATTTCTATGTAAAACTTTGGTTAGCCATTGTGGCCCCGCCCTAGCCCTGGAGGTCATTATTTAAACAAACTTGAATCTACACAACCTGAGGATGCTACCATATAAATATGATCAATTATGGCTTTGTTATTCTTGAGAAGAAGATTTTTAAAGAATTTTCCAATATATTTCTATGTAAAAATTTGATCAGCCATTTTGACCCCGCCCTTCCCCTGGGGGTTATGATTTGAACAAACTTGAATCTACACTACCTGAGGATGTTTCCCCATAAGCCTTCGGCTCAGGTGAGCTAAAAAGTTGTTAGGAAAAAACAAAATTTGTGGACGGAAGAATGACAGACGGATGGACAGACAGAGTCATTACTATAGGGCACCCGCAAATCCTTGCGGGGCCCTAATTAATCAGTATTCAACTTTTGATCTGTTGAATGAAATGGTCATCTTACAAAGAGGTAATATAGATCCATTACCCTAGTAATTCCATCCCAAGTGAGAATGTTCCTGTCTCCAGTCTTGTTTTGTGAATTTAAATCCAAACTGCTTACAACAGACTTTTTATTCAGCAGATTTTTCAGCTTCTCTACACTCTTCTACAAAATATAACAAAATCTGAGTTTCTATACTTTTCCTTGATTAACAAACAATTACACTGTTCCAAATCCTTCAAAAGATCACACTTGTAAAACTTTTAACAAGATCTCAAATCATTTTCTTTTTTGCAATAAAATGATTGTCAACCTATGTACATGTATGTGTTAACCTACTGTGATGAAAAATAGGGAGATTCAGACCTCAAAAGAGGTAGCATTGCCCACGTTAATTTTTGCATGGATTTACAAAGATGTATGTATATTACGTAAATATGGCCTTATTTGACCACTGCAATAACAGGGCTCTCGATTCTCTATAATTGGGGCCGATATTCGGCCCCATTCCCAACGTGAAAAAGGTACCCTTTTTCCCAAATTTAAGGGTAAAAATTCCCAATTTATGATTGCTTCAAATTCATTACTGTAACAAAAAAGCATATCTTTGACAGTCGTAAAAGCACTGTTATTAAGATATGAAGGAAAGACGTTCGTGTTATGAACTGGTAGTTTGTTTATAGGCTGGAACCAGTTTAGTATGAAAACGAAAGTCGTCTGTGGTAAGCACAGGCACCTGACGTTACTTATTTTTCTTTTAATAAAAAAAATATACACATACTTAATAATAATAAACGTGTTTATTATTAGGTATGTGTATATTTTTTTATTAAAAAAAAAAAGTAACGTCAGGTGCCTGTGGTAGTAAAGTAGGTACGACTTGTTCATTCACAACATGTTGCAGATATGATGTCAGGGCTCGAAATCAATGGAAAATACTCTTTGAATTAGAATTAAAATAAAAAATTGCGAGTTGAAAGCGACCTGTGTTCGCCACCTTTTGTGAGAAAAAAAGGTCTTGTAAAAAATTCAGATTACCAAGACTGAATGAGAAGCACTAGGCCTAACTGTTACAGGTATTTTATTCACTATTTTGCTATTAGATTCCCTAACAATTAAAAAAAAAATAGGTACCATGCTCCTACAGTTTATAAATCCCCATAATCTTATC
The DNA here is from genome assembly GCF_032062105.1 of Saccostrea cuccullata. Classification (NCBI taxonomy): domain Eukaryota; kingdom Metazoa; phylum Mollusca; class Bivalvia; order Ostreida; family Ostreidae; genus Saccostrea; species Saccostrea cuccullata. The sequence continues at coordinate 33,151 of NW_026939218.1, read as the reverse complement.
CATTTTGCAGCGCTACCTGTCTTATAATTTACTTCCAAAAACGATAAAACGATCGGGGTTTTTTTTAAATCCGAATTTCCTCGACTCCTTTCTTTATGGTAAATACAATCAGATACAATGTAACGTTAGATATTCCATTAAATTATTTACGATCTTTAAAACAACTTGAGTAAGAAAGTTATGTAATTTTCCAACAAAGATATCCCCAGTGTATTTAATGATTTAATTTTAAATTCATAAAGATGATTTTTTTTTGATTAAACAACTGATTTACTCTGTATCTGTTCAGATTTCATCTGTAATAAAACGGCCTAAATGCTTCTAGGAGGTTAATTATTATTATTATTTTTAATAGATTATTTAAATCTTATATGAATCACTATAAGGAGAAAAAATGCTAGGAAAAGTTCAAAGTTACAATTTGATAGTAATAATAAATCTGCTGATATTTACTACAGTGGTCAAAAAGTTAAGTTTGATCCCTGCAGTATTGTTGTCAGTGTAGAAAAAATATTTCTACTAAGAGCAAGACAATGATGTAAGTTTAAATTATGACTGGTAAAAATTTCCCAATTTTTATAAAAACGTCGCTTTTTTCCCAATTTCAGTGGCCCCGGCCCCAGTACCAAAAATGGGTGTGAGAGCCCTGAATAATTAATCTCAAATGTCAACTGCAATGAAAAAGATAGAAACACTTTAAGTTTGCCATAAATTATAAAATATAAATAATTTTCTTGCTCAACATTTTGCTTTGATTGACTGCTAAACAGCCTTTAGAAGCATCATCTTTGTTGATATAGCCAGGAAGCAATAATTCTAAATGTTCATTCAGCTGTCAAACACAACAGATGATGACATTATATAATTCAGATCTAAAACTAGTTCCTATCTTTCATCAAATAAACTGTATTTCCCACGATTATCGAAAATGGAAGTAGAGATGCAATACAGCTCTATAGCTATATGGCTTTGTCAGTCGACTGATTTCTATTGACTTTAACTGTTCATGGTAACCTAGTGGTAGAGCGTTGGCTTCATGATTGGGAGGCCCGGGTTCAATTCTCATTGGCAGCGCCACGTCAAACATAAGACGTAGAGATAGGTCATGACTGTTCTTTCACCAAGCGCTTGGCATCAGAAGTGAAAGTCACAGGTCTTTCGGATATGACCTTAAAAATGTAGGTCCTGTGTCACGGTAGAAGCTGGCACGATAAAGAACCCTCACTGCTCAATGGCCTTGAGTGCCAAGTATAGGTCTAAACTTGAAGCCCTACAGTGATGTCTCCATATGAGTGAAAAATTCTCAAGAGGGACATTAAACAATATACAATCAATCAATCTATTGACTTAAAGAAAAAGAACACAAACAAACTTTTTCCCCAGAAAGTGAATTATCTTAATGTATTCTAAAGCCCTTCTAACTAAAGAAGAAATATTCGACCATCTAACAATTTTATGATTGAACAATTTGTTAAAATTTGGGGGAAAGTTGGAAAATGTATGTTTCTAGTTCTATTTTCTTTGAAAGTTTCTTATTTATTTTCTGCCATCTTTATAAACAACTTGTATTTATAAAGGTATGCAGATCATTATCCTGGGTCAAATATTTTATGGAAGACAAACATTTTTTCATATTGTCTTTCAAATGTAATCAATATCCAAAAAAAATTATAAAAATTGATGTAACAAGAGGCTCACCTGAGCACTGTGGCTAGGAAAAAGCAGAATTGGTTTATGCTTGAAAAGCTTGAATCCAAAAGTAGTCCCAAGACCAATCATGGCTTTGCTATTCTTGAGAACAAGATTTTTAAAGAATTTTCCTATACCTTTCTATGTAAAACTTTGGTCGGCCATTACCTGAGGATGCTTCCATATAAATATGATCAATTATGGCTTTGCTATTCTAGAGAAGAAGATTTTTAAAGAATTTTCCTTTACATTTCTATGTAAAGCTTTGGTCGGCCATTTTGGCCCCGCCCTACCCCCGGGGGTCATGTTTTGAACAAACTTGAATCTACACTACCTGAGGATGCTTCCATATAAATATGATCAATTATGGCATTGTTATTCTTGAGAAGAAGATTTTTAAAGAATTTTCCTATATATTTCTATGTAAAACTTTGGTCGGCCATTGTGGCCCCGCCCTACCCCCGGGGGTCATGATTTGAATAAACTTAAATCTACACTACCTGAGGATGTTTCCCCATAAGTTTCATCTTTCCTGGCACTGTGGTTCTTGAGAAGATTTTTAAAACATGCCACCAAATTTCATTAATTCCCAATATCTCCCCTTGAATGAGGGCCTGGCCCTTCATTTGAACAAACTTGAATCCCTTTCACCCAAGGATACTTTGTGGCAAGTTTGGTTGAAATTGTCCCAGCGGTTCTTGAGAAGAAGTTGAAAATGTGAAAAGTTTACGGACAGAGAGACGGACAGACAGACAGATGGACAGACGGACGCCGGACAAAATGTGATCAGAAAATCGCATGTCACAAATAATGCACATCTGAAATATGAAAGTCCTATAATTATTTCAACTCATTCAGTAATTATTATCAAGTTTAAAGATCTCCTGACAGATAAACAGACTGGCTGTTGAATAAGGTTTAATGTACCCTAAAAAATAAATACATGAAATTTGAACATAATAAATTGAGAAATACGAATAATCAAGAAAAAAAGAAAATATTAGAATATATATGAAGTTTCCTTCATGAGATTTCCTTGAAGACATATTAATACATAGTATTCAAGTACATGCATTATATGTACCTACATTGGGGATTCAAGACGCGGAGACCGGTCACACAACTGTATTGTTACTAGGTAGGTGGTGTCGCAAAAGGATTAAATTCGCCTGATTCCACCTCTGATTTTTTTTTTAAAAAGTATTTCTTTTTTTTTAAAAAAGTCTGTCTTTGGGTATTTCTGCGTATGCTCAAAGGCCGTCAGTACCACGTGCATTGTATATGCATAAAATTAAATTTCCAGCCTTTCACTTTGACCATAAATTTAGCTATATTGTCAGTAGCTGCAGATCTGTAGCGTTATGGTTTTATATATTTGTCTTTGACCATAACGCTACAGATCCCGTAATGCAAAAAAGGTGCAATTTACGGAGCAATATTTTTTGCGCACTTTTGGGGAGAATTTCTCCACTTTCCAACATCGGTCAATTAACTACCTTTCACTCCCTAATTCTAGGCACATTATTTAACTAATCTGTATTTTTTATCCATCTCCCAACCCTTTATAGTCATCTCTACAAGTGATAAACGCGCTCGATTAAAATAATTTGTTAGATTTCTGAAAATTCACTTCAACGCGAGTTTATTGCCTGTAGAGACAACTATAAATGGTTGGGAGGTGGATAAAATATACATATTGGCTACAGAATGTGTCTAGAATTAGGGAGTGAAAGGTAGTTAATTGACCGATGCTGGAAAGTGGAGAAATTCTCCCCAAAAGTGCGCAAAAAATATTGCGCCGTAAATTGCACCTTTTTAGCATTACAGGATCTGTAGCGTTATGGTCAAAGACAAATATATAAAACCATAATGCTACAGATCTGCAGCTATATTGTCAGGCAAGAGAGCTACAGTGCCACCCATTAAAAAGTGTATACATTAATTGTGCACCAAAAAAAAATGCGCTGAAGCTATATATTTCAATATCCGTGTTTTTCAACTGCAGCAATCTAAAAATATTACTTACCGTGTGTCTCTGGCATATTCCTTCTATTTTTTTACAGCAAAACATTCCTTACAACCTTTTTTAATAGTCCTCCTGAGCCTGAATTTGAGATATCGAAAATATCATATAATTGTTTTTTTCCATTTTGTGTGGCAAAATAATTCAGCCCAACGAGCTTCTTGCAGATGTCAAGTACTAGTACTTGATAGAGGTCTCTGGAACATTTTGAAATCCATCTTTTGTGCAGTTGAGGTAAGAATTCGGAGAAATTATTTCAGAACCAAGCGCGATTTTTTGTACGCAAATAATGTATACTTTTAATATGGGTGACACTGTAGCTCTCTGGTGATCCATTCCAATTTTTTTTTCAGCTAGGGGAGGAACAGCGAAAGTCGGACGCTTTTTCGGACCCTCTCGTATGCACCTTCGGTACGCGCTCTAAACTCGTAACACATAACCGGAAAGTTTTACGTCACATTAAATGATATTTTTACCCTCTGTCTATTCTTAATTTTCATTGGTTAAAAGCTTTGTAATGCTATAATTTAAAACCAAACACGGAAAGGCAAAGGCTGATAAAGTCAGACAGCGACAGTGAAAGTCGGACAGGTAGAATTTAAAGTCGGACACATAATAGTTTCGACATTTAAAGTCCAATTTACTTCATTTTTTAGGTGTTAAATCGTAGTGGAGCATGCACAAAGTATCAGGGGGTGGGGTGGGGGGCTGACTCCTCACTTCAGTGGGGTAGCATCGTTTTTGAAGGTGGGGGGGGCCAGCCAGAGAAAAAAAAAATTTCCTTGCCTGAACAAGTTGACAAGCAAAAATAAAAAAAAAAAAAAAAAGGAAAGAGTTGCCCAAAGTGGAAAATCCTATTTCGGGGGGGGGGGGGGGGGGGGGGGGGGGGGGGGGGGGGGGGGGGAGGTAAACTTTTTTCTCAGTTTCAACTACTTTTAGTACCAATTCTAATACTACATTTTCGGTACATCATTAAACACTATTACTTTACACTATTGAACATTCAAGTTCATTGAAAGGCTGTTTGTCCCACCGCTACCTTTTTATTACCGTCAAGTCGGGGTAATCTGGTAATATGTATGAATAAAATTCGGTTTTGAAAGATGTAATCAAATGGAACGTATCCTCCTATCAACCTCCAAAATAGAATTTTCTTTGAGTTTGGACCAATACCCACTCCTTCTTTCTTGTCGTTTTCCTTTTTCACTCAGGTAAGTTGATTTTTTTAAATTTAATTTTCTAGCCCCTCCCCAGCTTACAAAAATGATACAAACAATAAAAACATTTAAAGTTACTTTACGTATAATATACTTAGTAATCGTGTGGGTTATTTCGATTTTTCCATTTTTAAATTAGCATACTAGTATAGTACATGTATTTTGCGATCTATAATCTATAAACTCATGGGTTATTGTGTGAATAATTTTTTGGGTTTAAATTGCCCCCAAAATTAATCCCATTTTAAATAAATGTTATAGACAGAAAACTATATACACCACTATCTTTACATTAGAATCTGAGTAATATGTAACTTATCTAATTTTCAAGAAAGAAACCTTTCTTTTTCCTGAATGAGTGATGAGTTATAAACATGAAACTCAAATAAAGCCACGAAAAAAAAATTACTTTGTTGATTTTTTTTAATAGATTTTCTTTTCTTCTCTTTCTATCCCCTTCCTTCTATTTTCCTCGGTTTATGTATACAGTATTTCATTTCTCTGCAATATTATATAAGTCTGTTGCTGCTAATTAACTCTGCATGCTAAATAAACAATGAGACTTATCTGTGTGCATTGAATAAACAACTCTGATATTCTTATCCCGATTGACAAATTTCGGCGGTAGGGAAACTGAAAATCTGATTTTTTTTCAAATCGGGAAATTGGGGCAATTTTTCTCTCCCGATCGGGAAGGCGGGATGAAAGGGTAAAATCGGGAGAATCCCGCCTAAATCGGGAAAGTTGGCATGTATGTTATCTCTATTACTCTGGAAAAGGGAAAAAATGAAACCGAAATATAAGTATAGAGATACTGATAAATACCGTAAAAACAACCTCCAAGTTCAAATAATGTTCAAACTCTGAGGTTGGGTCAATATTCAACAGGGTCAATTTTCAACTTGTTGAGGTCATCAGGGATAAGAAAAAAAATATCAAGCTGTTGAAAAATGACCCCGGGTATAAATTCAACGACTTTTGGTCTCAATTTTCAACGGAGAAAAAACACCCCTGGTTCAATATTCAACGTTGAAAAATGACCCCAGTTCAATTTTCAACTCTGGTCAATATTCAACGTTACACCGGTTCAAATGACTGGCTATCTAAAAAAGTTTTCCATAACTCTGATACCTTTATCAAGGTATTGTGCTGGACCTGTTGAGTGCATTTTAAAACAAAAAAATCTTCTTATAGATCTAGTTACTTACTTTTCTTTCCGTGGCCTTTTCACTTGAGAGCTCGCGACAACACAAAATAACGTCCGACAAACTCTCCATGTCTGGATAAAATGATGGACCTACGATATATTGCAAGACACTGAATGACTGAAATGCTGAAAAATGTTAACATTATGCCTAACTGGTAGACTGTTACAAACACTTCCTAAACTGTTCTAGACACACGAAGTCCTGAATTACTTACTAATTTATCAAACTAACGACCAAAAAATCACCAAAAACTGCATCACTCTTTCCGCCAGTTTCTTTCAAACATGAAAGATTAACAAGGCGCGACTGTCGACTTCGTCTGCCGCGCAAATCAACACATGTTGATCACATAATCTGATAATATATATTCCGCAATTTAGTGCATTCCGATCCAGATCCCACAAAAAAAAAAATTTAAAGCAATGCGTTGCTAATAATGATTGGAATATTTGACAATTTATTACATATGACTAAAAATATGTGTGACTTAAAGTTGTGTTGTTGTTGTTTTTTTATCAATAATTTCGTGGCTTACGTCACACCTTATTCGATCCCGAACTTTTTAAAAAATAAATACGGAGGCATATGGTTTTATATGTTTCTGATAGGCCTATAAATGATATATGCAACGGAGTTGCCTATTCCGGGTCGTCTCCAAATCCGGGTCACCTGTGTGTATTTAATATTTAATTTTTTTTTAATTAAAGCGCAAAAAAATACACTGGTCATGTCTTCAGGGTCTGGCTACTTTCATTTTTGTTCGCTGGTGTTTTTGTTCGCGACAGCAATCTAGCCTAATTCAGAGAATTTGTGTCCCCCGCTTAGGGAAAAAGTAAACCATGCGCAGTTCGGGGGGGGGATCCCCCTGACTGAATTTGTAGTAATAGAATTATTAATGTATACATGTATAATATTCCAAAATGGGTATAAAGATTTGATTGCTTATTCTTCATTATGTGTACTATAGGAGAAGTTAAGAGTTTGTACAAGCCAGACCTCATAAATTTTTCATTTCACATGCTGAATACTATCATTTAGTAAAAAAAGTATTTCGAAAAAAAAATGGATCGTCTGGAATTCGAACCTGCGACCTCTCACAAGTAATGCGAGAGACATACCACTACACCACGGAACCTCTTTTAATTGACGAGATTTATATGCAAAGGTAAAGTCACATACATGTATGTATATATTCACGTTCGATATTGTCAAAATTTTACACAATGCATGGTGTCTAATCTTACCTTTATTAAACAGTTCTAATAGATGTAATAAGAATATAAAGTCCGCCGAGAACCTGTTTTATACGTAATAACTCTCCTCATGCCCCTGTGCTAAAAATAGCGATATGTTACACAATAAATACTAATAAAACAAACGGGGTGGGACACTTTGAGAGGGATGAGAGAGGTCCTAGGGAGTTTTGGTATAAAATTACATTGCAAGAGCTCAAAATCTTCTTGAAATATCGCCCGCAAAGGATAGTGTTATACACAGAGAGAATGTATAAATTTACAACCTTGAACTTTGACCTTTTGACCTCAGAATCACTAGGGGTCTTCCTTAGGCCACAGGGAGTTGTTACGTAAATTTTCATTGCCGAAGCTCAAAGGGTTTTTGAGATATCGCGCGGAAACGAAAGTGTTAAAACTGACCGAATTTGCAAATTTGTGACATTGAGCTTTGACCTTCTGACCTCAAAATCAATATGGTTCTTCTTTAGTCCATAGGGGATTGCTCTGCAAAATTTCATTGTGATAGCTCAAAGGGTTCTCGAGATATCGTGTGGAAACGAAAACGTTACAGCCAGACAGAAAGACGGACAGCTGGACGGACGGACAGACGGACAGACCCAAATTAATAACCCCCATTTTTCAAGCGGGGGACAAAAAAAATGAAATGAAAGGTTTTGATGCTCATTTTTATCGAACTATGTTTCGTCGAGAGGAATAAACAATAAATTGATTTTCATAAAAATGTAATTTTGGTAGCAGTTGCTTACCATGCTTTACCCTAGCTTTTTTTAATAAGCGAAATATATATATACAGTAGCTGAATTAGCCACCTTAACTTTAGTGCAGTAAGAACAAAATGTAAACATTTCTTCAAATGGCTAAAATACATTATATTTTGATCAAATTTTAACAAAATGTAAACATTTCTTCAAATGGCTAAAATACATTATATTTTGATCAAATTTTAAGTCCTTATATTAAAGATACAATAAATATGCATAATTGAATGCATGGTGTGCATATATAATCTATACTTTTGCAGAAAAATGCTTTTAATATGCTCCTTAGAACTGCGCAGCTAAAGAATTCAGCAGAGCCTTAAAAAATCCAAAAATATGCAAAGTATGCATTAACGTTATCTCTACAATCATTTGCTGAGAAAATGTCTAAATTTTGCACTTTTAAGTGGTAATTTCATATTCAAAACAAGGTACTGTTGTCTTCAAAATGAGTGTCAAGAACCATGAAAGTAGTTCATGGATAGCAGCACGTGGTGACTGGTCTATTTTTAGCACAGCATTTTTTCCAGACCTCCTCTTAATATGGAAGTACATAAAAATCTTAACAAGAGACCCAGGGGCCACATTGCTCACCTGAGCAATTGGCTAGGAAAAAGCACATATCAGATCAGAACTGAAAGTTTACTGGGGTTTGAGGTTTAACCCACCCACCCCCCTACCTGAGGATGATACCCTATAAATATCACTAAGCATGGCTTTGAAGTACTTGAAAAGAAGATTTTAAAAGGTTTCCCTATATATTCCTATACAAAACTTTTATCGGCCATTTGGCCCCACCCTAGCCCCTGGAGTCATGATCTGAACAAATTTGTATCTACACTACCTGAAGAAGATTTCACATGAGTTTCATCTTTCCTGGCCTAATGAGTCTTAAGAAGAAGATTTTTTTTCCTATATATTCCTATGTAAAACTTTGATCGGCCATTTTGGCCCCACCCTACCCCCGGGGGTCATGATTTGAACAAATTTGAATCTACACTACCTGAGGATAATTTCACATGAGTTTCATCTTTCCTGGCCCAGTGGTTTTTGAGAAAAAGATTTTTAAAGATTTTTCCTATGCTGTGAATTACTTTGTATTCACGAGAACTTTATTTTGGCGTAATTACGCGAGACGTTATGCTCGCAAAAATTTTTAATAGAATTCCTTATGATTATATGGAGCAATGACCACAATTCGTGAAAATTTTGAGTCCATGACTATCTCGCGAAAATTAGATGTCGCGAAAATTAAGTGATCTACAGTATATTCCTATGTAAAACTTTGATCGGCGATTTTGTCCCCACCCTACCCCCAGGGGTCATGATTTGAAGAAACTTGAATCTACACTACCTGAGGATGATTCCACATGAGTTCATCTTTCCTGGCCCAGTGGTTCTTGAGAAGAAAATTTTTTTTTAAAATGCCATTATTTTTTCTCTAATTCATAATTATCTCCCCTTGGAAAAGAGCGTGGCCCTTCATTTGAACAAACTTAAATTTTGTTTACCCAAGGATACTTTGTAGCAAGTTTGGTTGAAATTGACCCAGTGGTTCTTGAAAAGAAGATGAAAATGTGAAAAGTTTACAACGACAACGACAACAACGACTACGACGACAACGACAGACAACGGACAAATTTTGATCAGAAAAACTCACTTGAGCCTTCGGCTCAGGTGAGCTAAAAAGTAGAAGAGAATTACGATTGCAAAATGTTTCAAATAATATGAACACTTTTAAAAGAGGAATTGTGTAATAGTGTGGCTTAAAGTAATTAGTATATGTATTATTATCGAACAGTTGTTAAGTAGTGTACGTGTTGATATAAAAAAAATCTTAAACTCTTTGATTCCAGGTAAGGAAAAATGAGCACCGTCAAAACTAAAAATTAAGAGTTTGTAAGTCTGGCACAGATAGCTTATTTTATCTACCAGAATCTTAATTATCACCAATGAAACACAAAGAAAATTAGACACATCAAATCGATATGAATGACTTTGTTTTAGTATGTACCTGCTAGTATACTGTATCAAATACACATTTACAATTATCACATTGGAACACCATTTGAAAAGGAATGAAATCATTCATAGTGGAGTAGGAGATTTACTAAATAATTATAAAAAAAAATTTCTATTTGCCCATGTTGTCAAAATCATAATTTTGCAGAGTAAAGAAAAAAACAGAATTAAATATTTTAGACTATCTTTAAAATGACGTTTGGTCATTGTTTAAATGAATGCATGTTTAAATATCAATAATAAGTAATAAGAAAAATTCTGTTGGTTTTATGATTATTTGCAAGAACGATATTATTGACTTGAGAGTGGTGGCTTCCTCAAGGAGATGCAATATGAAATCGCTTTAGGCCAGACCCTCTGCACGTGTAGCAAGACCCTCACCATTTATAGAAAAAACAAGGAAATTCGGATTAAAAGTTGACGATGTTTTTGCAATGTTTTTAAACATATGTTGTAACTGTAACTTTGTTAATGAGTTAGATATCTTTATATAAAATTACAGACAATTTTACTTTGTGTTTTTCCAAGATAATTAAATGTAAAACCATTGTTTACCAACTGGGTCAGGGAATAAAACTGCCAAATTAAACAAAAAACTGAACTCATTTTCAATTTGGAATGGGGCCGAATTTCAGCCTATGAGAAGGTTTTGATAAATCCCTGCATACTCTTACAACAAGAAAAAAAATTGGAACATTTATGAGCATATATATCTTGCTAAGTTAATATTGCAGTTAGATCCAGCTGATGAAATTATAATGCAGTTAGATCCAGCTGATGAAATTAAGCAACTGCTTGTGTTTAAAGATGGAAGAAATTAATTTGTTCAAGGCATTATACGTATATCAGCTCAATAAGGCTAGGGGCTTCAGTCTACAACACTTGGTGGGATGATTTTGACACTCACTTTAGATTTAGGTGTTCAATAAACAGTATGATTTAGATTTGTTTGGAAAACATAGACACTTGCCCTACCCAATTTTTGCTTGTCCTACCATAAACTATAATACTGTATTTATATTAATAAATATTTTTTAAAAAGAGAGACAAATACTGAGTAGATTATGCAAGTCCCTATGACCAGCTTTAAATCTGTATGTCTTACATTTTGGATTTTATTTTTGAGAAGTCACTTGTCCACGGGCAAATGGATAAAATTTCACTTGCCCACTCTTAAAATTCACTAGCCCCCGGGCGTCGGACAATGGAATTTGTGTCTCCTGTAAGGGGCGACTCACATTGTCGGTCATCAATAAGATACATGTATCAATCCCAATCTGACACAAGATTATCAAGGCCATTTCGGCAATAATGACCCATCGCATGCAACATTTGGGATCTAGGTTTCATTCCAATCAATGTTGCAAATTTTACATGATTTACATTTAGTTTCTAATTAAACTATGATGGTCCGCGGCTTTCAATATCTTGCAAAAATATGGTTTCAGCATTGGAACATAAAGATGAATTATCTGCTAAACTGAACAAAGAAATTGCATGAACTAAGTCGCATAATAATGGGTCCATTTGATGCCCCAACATTTCAAAATTTTCATTGCAGCCCAATAGGACTTTTACCCCCAAAGCAGGGTGGTTGGAGGTTAATCACCAATTTATCTGCTCCACATGGAAAGAGTATAAATTTATGAATTTGTTAATCCTGAAATTTCTTAAATTTATTATTCGTCTTTCAGTCAAGCCGTTCGCATAGTACAAAAACTTGGTACAAATGCACAACTAGGGAAAATGTATATTTCAAATGCATTCGGGTTGTTACCAATCAGACCTGAAATTTTTGTCTTCTTGGTTTTAAATGTTATGCTGACAATGTTTACTGATTTTTTGTGCCATATTAAATATTGTGTGCATTATTTAAAAAAAAAATCCATTTTTTTTTACAATGGGTGGAAGAGTATAACATCAATTTAAAAATGTTTTTTCATTACTTAGATGATTTTTTATTTGCTGGACCTCATGGTACAAACAAATGTAAAATTTTGATGATTTCCTTTCAAAATATTTCATATTCATTCATATTCATGTTCATATTTCAGAGGAAAATCCTAAAGTCCAACATCATACATAGTGTTCTTAGGTTTAGGTATAGAGTCGGTAATCATTCAATTTACAAAAAGAAATACATGTACTTGAAATTCAGTGGAAAGCTTAGATTACATTAAGGTGGCTTCAATCTTTCAGCCTTGGCTCATTAGCTTTAATTACAAAGGCCTTGCCGGCAGGTAGAATTTTTACATGTCGATTATATCATATGGTTAAATGTCTGGTGTCACTAAGTCACATCACTTGGTAAGGCTTTCCAAAGGAATGCATAGTGATCTTCAAATCTGGTTAACATTTCTTAATTTAATGAAGTTAATTGTACTACAATATTTCCAGAATCAGAATGGGAATCCTAAAAAGATGTACAGTTTCATTCAGACAGCTTAGACTCAATGGTTTGTGGTGTCAATTTTGGTACTTTCTGGTCTTATCTTTGTTGGTCACAGGATTAGAATGTTGATACAAGAAAAGACATAACCTTTTCAGAGTTTGTTTCTAAAGTTAAGGATTTTACATGTGGTCAGACAAATTACAAAACAGGAAATTGATATTGCATGTTGACATAATAGCGTTGGTTGAAATCTTAAATCGGAAAACATCTAAGACTAAATGGGTTATGATTTTCATGAGAGCATTAGTATTGCTTTCTTTGAAGTTTACTATTCAATTCAAAGCAGTTCATGTAAGCAGTATAAGTGAGATAGCAGATTCAATTTCATTTCTCAATTGCAGTGGAACAGATTCAGGCAGCTGGCACCTTTGGTAGATTGCCATCCTTATCAAGAACCTATTCAATTTTGGAACCTTTTGAAGGACAATTCAATCATTTAATTGAAATTAACCTCTTGAACAACACCAAAAATTGCATATGTCAAAGCCATAGTTGTTTTCATGACTTCAGATTACATTTCACTTGCCTCCATTTTGGCCACCTCCAGTAGATCATGTAATCAATCAACATTAAGTCACAGTTTGCAAGTTCATGACCTACTGACAATCCAGTCAACTCTTTCATTGTGTAAAAATGTTGACAGGTTTAAAAAGATTTAAATGTTCAAAGGACATAAGAGGTCCTCTAACATATCATCTTTTACTAAAAAGTGTGATTGTTTTATCAATGGGTACTCATTCAAAATATGAACATAATTTATTATTATTCTGGGTCTACATTTACCACTGCAATATTTGATTAAATCAAATGAGAGTCTAAGAAATGCACCACAGCTTTCTGCAGTTTTAAATTTACAGTAAGTTATGAAAATATCAGATTGAAGTTGCGTCTTTCTAAAACAGCTCAGAACGGAAAAGGTTTAGTTATCACTTAATTAGCAAATCAGACTTGGAGTCAACAGTGTGTTTTAGTTTATAGGAAACTTTCTTGCAATTAACAGGATGGCCCTTTATTTTGCCATATCAGTGGTTAGGTACATGAACATCTTAATCAGCATACCAGTTTTGAAGTATTTTAATTATACAAAGAATTGAGATTTTTAGGCATTGAAATAGAAACTTTCGAAACACTCTCTTTTAAAATTGGGGTGCTACTTATATGTATTTGGCAGGCAGGTCTGAACAAGAAATTCAAAAAAGGTAAGATGGGTGTCAAATGCATTATCTCAGACTTGAGTTGTTACATTTAAGATGTAAATAATATCATTATGACGGTTACATCATTGCCATTGTGATCATGTCATGAACAATGTTGACTGCTTTTAGCCAATTCTGCTCTGGTAATGTAATGGCGTTGTTTAGCCATCCAAGTGATGAGTGTATGGATTTTGGGATTTGGAACTGTTGTGGCTTCATGAAAATGATGTGAAATAATTTATGTGTTTGTGTATATGTGTAATTTGTGAATGATATTGACTGGTCAAAATTCGGCCGCTTTGATGGCGGTTGGATTTCATTATGCATGAAATCCAATTGGCGCAATTTTGACAAGTAACCATTTGCTGAGGGGAATACTGTTATCTCCAGGTCCCCCAGCTATGAAATGGTTTGTTTAATATTTGTAAATGCTATGCTGCCAAAAGCTTACGAGTTGCAAGATCGGCGCATAGGCCATGAACATGCGAGTGGCATGTTGCTGATTGTTGAATGAACATGCGAGTTGCATGTTATCTGTGAATGTAATTTGTAATAAAAAGCCATGACAGCTCCGCGAATACAATTAATTTTTGTTGTTCTTCAAATTCTATCAGGTACATTAATGTGTTTGTCATAAGAAAATTTCAAAAGCTTTGATTTGATTATCGACCTTTATTAAACAGTTCTTGTTAGTATAAGGAATTTCGAAATAATATGTTTAAATGTCTTCTTGCTCAAGAAGTAGTAGTTACTGATGAAATTTATTTATATATTTAATTTAAAAATTAATTTTTGATTAAAGCTGCTAGAGTAGCCGAACCTTTGCCATTAATTAATGATTATAGCAATGAATCCTCTTGAAACACCAAATCGTGTTAAAAGTTCGTTCATAAAATTCGATGTAGGTGTCTTTAAAACGCTTCAACTACTGCTAAAAAATATCAATGCTAACAGATGAAGAAAAGAAACAAAAAAAAAAACATTTTCCAATCACAATTTTATAATTTCAATACTATTAAAAAAGAAGGAAGAAAGCATGTGCATACAGCATCAAATGTTACAGCATGATTTTCATACACATTACACATTCCGGTAGATTAATGAGGGATACCCCAAGAATAAAATTATTTGATTTTATCTAATTCTATACGACTGAATGAAATGTTTACTTTCTAATTTCTAAAAAAAATCACCATAGTGTAACAAAATAAAGTAAAACGTCTAAAAATGAAGTGTAGTTATATATAAGTATTTTCTTTACTTTCATGGACTTATCACGGTGTGATTTTTGATAAAAACAATTTTAGAAATATACTCTTAATTTACTGTAATTATTTTAAACAATTAACTTGAGAAACTTTAATTATGCTAATTACTATGTAACTCCGAATCTGGAAATTAATTATTTCATATGTTTACTCAGCATGTCATGAGTTATTCCATCTAAGCCATCTGTCACTCATGCTCAGAATTGTGCTAATTGCCATTGTTATAATTTATTATTTATATGTTACACGAATCATTGTTAATCAGTTAACTCCTAGGCTTCGGATTGTTCGGGTGTAATTTTTGGACTTCCAGAATTCACCCTACCGACCTACGTTTATAATAAAGTGCTATTCCATCGTTAGTATTTTTATGTTTTATTGTTGCCGGAAAGTTTGACGCTTATTTTCCCCGGTGATAATTTGGTGGAGATATCCTAAGGGTATAACACCCGGGACTGCTGCATATATTTTGTAGCAGTTTGATCCTGAGTACCATCAACTAAGCGAGTTCCCCCAAGACGACCTATCTTCAACAACACCATGCCAACCTGAAGAAAAGGACTTTACCGCTCCTCCCCAACATCTAACCAGCGCCATTGTCTTTCGCGTCCTTGGATCACACCAGGACCAGCACGAATTTTCTCAACACCAGGATCCAGTCCACGGTGCTATACGTGCGGGAAACCCTTCTTCCACGGCCACCTTTTCACGTGTCCAGCTACACGTTCTGAGTGTTTCGTGTGCGGAAAACATGGTCACTATGCGCAAGTATGTTTCTCTTCTGCAACCACACCTTACCGTTCCTCCCAAAGGAAATCATTTCCAGTGGCGTCCGTCGATCACTCAACGATCAAAAAGGGTCAAGCCAAGGGATCAGGACGGGCCTGCTTAAACCCGTCTGTAGGATCGTCTGACAAAAAGTCGGCAACATGTGATTCTACTGCAGGTGTGTGTTTTTCTCGGACTGCCTCTAAATCTAGTCCGATGAGTGTTGCTGTTGCGGAGACGCAAAGGAAGAGCATACTTTGTCTGCAGACCAAGTCCGTAAGCAAACGGCGCAGGGATTCAAGAAGAATAAAGGATTATTACGATAGGTTGCGTGACATCCGCCCTCCATAATCGAATATCAACATTGCAAGGCAGTCAAAACCCAATGAACAACAAAAACGGAAAATTCAGCCCAGCTAAGCGTGTTACCAAAAGACATCCTTTTCTTCCGCTACCAACATCAACCAAGAGTTACTGGTACCAACAACCCAGTGCTGCGAACTTCAGTTCCGGATATTCCTGAGACGAGGACGTCTCTTTTCCGAAGCGAGAGGGAAATATCACGGTGTGATTTTTGATAAAAACAATTTTAGAAATATACTCTTAATTTACTGTAATTATTTTAAACAATTAACTTGAGAAACTTTAATTATGCTAATTACTATGTAACTCCGAATCTGGAAATTAATTATTTCATATGTTTACTCAGCATGTCATGAGTTATTCCATCTAAGCCATCTGTCACTCATGCTCAGAATTGTGCTAATTGCCATTGTTATAATTTATTATTTATATGTTACACGAATCATTGTTAATCAGTTAACTCCTAGGCTTCGGATTGTTCGGGTGTAATTTTTGGACTTCCAGAATTCACCCTACCGACCTACGTTTATAATAAAGTGCTATTCCATCGTTAGTATTTTTATGTTTTATTGTTGCCGGAAAGTTTGACGCTTATTTTCCCCGGTGATATTTTGATAAAAACAATTTTAGAAATATACTCTTAATTTACTGTAATTATTTTAAACAATTAACTTGAGAAACTTTAATTATGCTAATTACTATGTAACTCCGAATCTGGAAATTAATTATTTCATATGTTTACTCAGCATGTCATGAGTTATTCCATCTAAGCCATCTGTCACTCATGCTCAGAATTGTGCTAATTGCCATTGTTATAATTTATTATTTATATGTTACACGAATCATTGTTAATCAGTTAACTCCTAGGCTTCGGATTGTTCGGGTGTAATTTTTGGACTTCCAATCAATTCACCTACCGACCTACGTTTATAATAAAGTGCTATTCCATCGTTAGTATTTTTATGTTTTATTGTTGCCGGAAAGTTTGACGCTTATTTTCCCCGGTGATAGACTTATCTAATACCTAGAATTGCATATACTTCGAATTTCTGTGTACTAAAAAGACATTAATGTACCCTATCAATACATAAACTACACGAATCTCGAAAACAGGATCTGGAATTACTTTAGTCATTTTAAAAACTGCTAAAATTAGCAATGCTTGGTCATAGTTATTGTGATATTCTTGCGAGGTATGGAATTCAAATGAACAATTTTGAATAAAGTTGTATGTGTCAGAGATAGGGATTTTACGTAAATGTACATATATGGCCTTAAGAAGCCTTTGGAGGGGGGGGGGGTAGCGATTTCAGTTGGGAGGGGATCAGAGATCATTACAGAGCTCACCTCAACGAATGTTGTCTTTAAGTAAGGCAAAGTCACACAATTGACCAATGATATTTTGGAATAGACCTATATAAATACTTCAAACTAGTTCTTTTTCATGAAAATGTAATTAAAATCCAGCATCTGAAGCAAATTTGAGAGTTTTCATCCCTTGATGCATCATTTATGCAAGTTTGGTTTATACAACGTTATATAATCCTTATAGTTTTTTGGTAATTGGTCCATTATCTGAAAAATGTATGTCTAATTCAGTATCCGAAGCAAGTCTATTAGTATGCATCCTAAGATGTATCATCCATGCAAGTTAAGTCATTATAAGGCTCATAGTAACTTAGAAATAAAACCTGCATCAAATCTTTAATCTGTTCACTCATCCACAAAATGTAGGTCAGATTCAGCATCTAAAGCAAGCCTGGTAGTGTGCATCCTTAGATGTACCATCCATGCAAGTTTGGTCAACATAGGGCATATAGTTACTTGGAAATGAGACCTGCACCAAAAACTTTATCCTGTTCACTCATCTGGAAAATGAAGGTCAGATCCAGCATCCGAAGTAAGTTTGGTAGTATGCATCCTTAGATGTATCATCCATGCAAGTTTGGTCATTATAAGGCTCATAGTATGTTGGAAATGAAACCTGCACCTTAAACTTTAACCTGTTCACTCAACCGGAAAATGTAGGTCAGATTCAGCATCCGAAGTAAGCCTGGTAATATGCATCCTTAGATGTATCATCCATGCAAGTTTGGTCATAATAGTGCTCATAGTTACTTGGAAATGAGACCTGCACCAAAAACTTTAACCTGTTCACTCAACCGGAAAATGTAAGCCTGGTAGTATGCATCCTTAGATGTATCATCCATGCAAGTTTGGTCAACACAGGGCTTATAGTTCCTTGGAAAAGAGACCTGCATCAAAAACATTAACCTGTTCACTCAACCGGAAAATGTAGGTCAGATTAAGCATCCGAAGCAAGCCCGGTAGTGTACATCCTTAGATGTATCACCCATGCAAGTTTGGTCAACATAGGGCTTATAATTCCTTGGAAATGAGATCTACACCAAAAACTGCACCAAAAATGTTAACCTGCTCCAAAAACAATAACCTGGTCATTCCTTTGCTGAAATTGCAGCATCTGAAACTTTGACTGTTACAATGAAACACACTAGAAGCATCTTCCATGCATGTCTAATCAATATAGGACACAGTTGTATTTAAAAAGAAAACTGCTCCAAAAACTTAACCTGGGACACCGACGCCGACGCCGAGGGTATTACATAAGCTCCCCCAACTTCGCTGAGGTGAGCTAAAGACCGTTTATCTTTAAATATCCCTAGGTTTTTAGCCAAAATATATTGTAACAGGATGGTAAATACTTTAAACAGTCCCGAGTGTAACGAGATCCCAAATCATGATATAAATGAATACAAAAACCTGTATTAAATTTAGATATAATTTATTGATGATAAGAATCAACAAAACAACAAAATAGAAAAGGGTGTGCAGTGGAAATTACCTGTAACGTTGGAGATTATGGAAAAATACTTTCACTAGTTTCAGGAATCAAGTTTGGAAGGCAAAATATGTATAAATTAGACGCTATAAATAAAGATTTCAATGAAATTGAATGGAGTCAAGCTCCTGTAAAAATAATTATGACTGTATTGAATTATACGGAAAATCAGACTGTACGCGGATAGCGTCGGGAACGCCCGGATCCTAGCGGAGGAGTACCGGTTGTCAAGGACAACCGCACTCCGCCCCCAGGATCCAAGAGCGATAACTCGTATAACCGATAGGTGTCTCCACTACACTCCCCCCTCCTAAGATCTTATGTCAAAGACATAAGTCTAAAGTATATATAATAAGTATGAATATATAAGTGCATATTAACCATAATGTTTTAACAATTCAACATGATATAAAAAGTAACTTCATGTTTAAAACATTTCAGCATAGAGTCACATATTTAAAACAATAAATAATAATTATATTACACTCTGTCGCACTGTTATCTAAGACACAAAGATGCTTTTAAAATTAATAAATAGGTAACAGAGATAACAGTTAAAACATCAATGTTCACAAATCTTCAATTCAATACCATGAATAATATCATGAAATACATTGAAAACACAAATTATTACTGGTAAGTATTCAATACATGCTCAATGTGAGATATAATATCACATTATATCTATAAAGATATTCTTTAATGCAATAAATATTGTTCACAAGCATTGTGTATTACATTAGAATTATTTTAAATCACAGTCCATAGGACAGTCCATGCTCAAAAGCACAATCCATCGCACACGCGAAATAACTTTGGTACGAATTGTTCACATGTAAAGGAACATCCGGGAACGACGGAACACAGTGTAAACACACGGCATGGTCCGAAAATGCGCAAAAACAAATGTCACACGAATGTCATCGCGATACACATATGATGATGTGACATATCACAGTCTCTCCATAGATCTGGATGGAACTCCTTGACTCAGAAACCTGAAGTAAGCTAAGCTTCACACTCACAGTT
Organism: Saccostrea cuccullata; assembly: GCF_032062105.1. NCBI lineage: Eukaryota > Metazoa > Mollusca > Bivalvia > Ostreida > Ostreidae > Saccostrea > Saccostrea cuccullata. The sequence continues at coordinate 13,042 of NW_026939218.1, read as the reverse complement.
CAAATAGAATATTACTACATGCCATAACAAATGATGATGTGTTATCTGATTATGATATATGTATAACATAGGTTGACTTTTATGAATAATCTATACATAGATTAATAAAAATAACTTTCTATTTCAGAACAACAACAAACATGAATGGAAAATATGACTATGAAAATGGATCAATGAAAAAAAATGACAACAAAAATGACAGAGGTATGTAAGGATGACAATAACAATGCATATATTTTACTCTTCTGTGTAAACATTAAAAGGTACAAGCTCAACCCTCTTATTCATTCTCTCACTTAAACTAGTACTGTCCCGCTTAAAACAACTTAAACTGCCATCAGGCCTCTCATGCATCTCAAACCTCTCGTCCCTAGAAAAATACAATCTCTCTCGCTCACTCTTATTCCTCTTAATACTATCCAGCTCAAACTTCAATCTCCTGTTCTCCTTCTCATCCTCACGCCTAAGCTCTCTCTCCCTCTGAATCTCGCTACTTTCGTTCAACCTCTTCCTCGCCATCTCACGCATTCTCTCTAACCGTTCTATCTCTTCACTGATACAAGATACAAAAGACTCTAAATCCTCTCTACTTTCAGGTACTGAAGAAAATGGCAGAAAGTCAGTCTGGCACGAAGCTGTAGAAGTAGATATGGACGGCGCGGATGATACACTAGGTGTGGATGATGAAGCTTGTACGGTAGATGACGGTAAGGACACGGACGCTGGAGATGCGGACACAATAGGCTCAGGTGGAGACAACGAAGAGGCAGACTGCACAGGTGGCTCAGATGGTGGTGGCATCACAGCTGGCAGAGTGCCTGGGTCCCGCAGGGAAGCGACAAACTTCAAACTCCCTGGATCAACATAGCCCTTGTTAGGAAGGATGGTAGGCTGACAATTCACTAAAAAGTTCTCGAGGGCAGCGCCTTGTAATCTATGAATGGATCTCAGATGGAATTTAATGTCCGTACGTCTCTTGCAGGAAGAGGTACACCCGGGGATGGAACATCTATACGTACAGGTGGTGTTCTTGTGCTTGGCGTCCCAGTGGCGTGCATACGACTTCCGAGTTGAAAAAATGGTAGATCCACAGGACAGGACAGGGCATGTCATCCCCTGAGTATAAGTGAAAGGACAGACAGAGTTGTCAAGCAAGTCATCAAACTGCAGGAGGTCGTCATCTCCAATAAGAATGTCTAATACGTCAGTGTCCATTACTGAAAATCAATAATTCAGTTATTAATAACTTGCAAATAAATTGCCATAATAGTTACAAGTTTCAGTATTACTGTATAAATGTAAAATACTCAAAATACTAGACAGTGTCAAAGCAATCTGTATACCATATAGATATATATGTCACAATGACATTTTTAACCTTGACCTCAAGGATACACCTTGATAATTTTCTCTTTATGAAATCAAGAAAAGTTCATGTCATACTACTCGGTATACAATAACCGACCATAGTGTTATAATAAACATTCCCATATAGATCTATACTATGACCTAACACAAGGTTGCAATAACCTTTCACTAATATACATATCTCTGAAAGCATATGAGTACAATATCAATGACTTTCCAGAATTTTATTTCTATACATATGATTTGCATGTATCTGCTCATGTCAAACAACAAGGTTTCATATCATAAAGCATATATGGTATAAACTGTAATGATACTACGGTACTGTCATGATTGACTTTGGTTTCAATAACCATGTTTGTTTCTGAATGGTATTCACATGTTTATATAGTAATGTCTGAAACTGCAAAGATTATGCTTTGTATGCGTTTTGTACTGAATGTTTGGTAGGATATTAATAATCTTCATTAGTACACTGAGAAATTTAAGATGATATGGCGATGACTGATGATAATGACACATGATTACATGATGGTTGAAATTGAATTGTATGAAAGCCAACAAAGTTATGGTGAATATTTGAGTGGAGCTTTGATTTGTCTCCCATATCGAGTGTGTTGAGGAGATGCCTCTTTCATGTCTTGACTATGCATGTAGCTCAATTCATCTGAGTCTTCATTGTCCTCTGTGTATGAATCTAATGATGGTGTGTTACTGTACATAACTGGCATTTCTTCTGATATGTATGGCTTTAGATGGTCAACATGGACCACTAACCACTACACCTGTTTGACAACATTGTATTTTGTACGTAACATTACTTATTTTCTTAATAATCTGGTATGGACCTCGCCAACCTAGGCCTAATTTTTGTTTTGCCCAAGGTGGATACCATCTCCACACAAAATCGCCATTATTGTATATTCGTGGTTTAAGTTTTTCATCATAATATTTTTTCTGTCGTTTAAAGCTTGCATCTAATTGCTCACCAGCATGCTGAAATGCTGAAGACAAAGCTTCTTGTACAAATTCAACATATTCACTCTCACAAGTAATTTCATTGTAATTTGGTGGATTACCCGCTATAATGTCAATTGGAAAGTTTATTTCTCGACCTAACATAAGTAAATTGGGTGAACATTTAGTACTTTCATGAATGGCTGCGCGATAAGCCATCATTACATAGGGTATATGGTCATCCCAGTCGTTTCTATGTTTATTAACGAATAAGGCCAGCATTTGTTGAAGTGTGCGATTAAATCGCTCAACCATCCCGTCCGATTGAGGTCGGTAGGGTGTGGTTCGGGTCTTGGATATACCAAGTCTGGCACATAATTCGGAAAATAAAGTAGATTCGAACTCTCTACCCTGATCAGTATGAATGCGACGGGGAGTTCCAAAACGACATATAAATTCAGTGATTAAAACATCTGCTACAGTTTGTGCAGTATGGTCACGTAGGGGAAATGACTCTTTCCATTTAGTAAAGTAGTCACCTATTACCATTATATATTCATTACCATTTTCGGTGATTGGGAGGGGTCCCATTATATCAATGGCAATACACTCTAAAGGTTGATAAGCAGGGCAATGCTGCATTGGTGATTTACCCAGACCAGGACCTTGTTTTCTACGTGCACACAGAGTGCAATTTTTGCACATTATATCAATGGCAATAAAATCTTTGGCGACTCTAAAGGTTGATAAGCAGGGCAATGCCATTCGGTACAACCAGCAGTAACTTTGAGGTATTTACCCAGACCAGGACCTTGGACGTTACTTTTCACATTTTCGACTTCATGCTGAAATGCTGAAGACAAACTTTACAAAAACATTTGCATTGTAATTTGAAGGGCCACCCCTCTCAATAGGGTGGGGTTTTCTACCACCAGATAAGCTAAACTTATGTGGAAGCATCCTGGGGTTGTTTACTTATAAAAATCATGAATGGGATAAAGTCAAACTTTTACATGGAAATATATAGGAAAAATATTTAAAAATCTTCTTCTCAGAAACTGTCCGGCATTCTTAGGTTTTTGTTAACCATGACCCCCGGGGATGGGGAATAAACTGGTTACATATATGAAAAATATTTAAAAATCTTCTCCTCAAGTTGGGCCCAGAAACAAAGCATAAAATCTCATTGGCGGATATGCAATCCATAAGTTTTAAAAATCTCTGATTAAAACCACTGGGCTAGAAGTGAAACTAATGTGGAAGCAGTCCAGGGTCTAAATCTTGGCCATTTTGGGGATAAAAGTTTTGCATATTACCATTATATATTCTTTACCAATCTTTTCTCAAGAACCACTGGGCCAGTAGTCAATGGTAAATTGTTCAAATCTGAAGGGGATAAGCAGGGCCACATGTGGGGAATCAAAGTTTTACATAGAAATATATGGGAAAATCTTTACCTCATTTTTTCTTATGTGGAAGCACAGGGTAGTGTAAGTTAAAGTCATGACCACCAGGGGTTTGATAATGGGGAATCAAGTTTATATAAAAAAATCTTTTCGCAAGAACCACTGCCAGAAAAGCTGAAACTTAAAGCATAATTTAAATTGTTCTATCATATCGACCATTTTACAATGTTGTATCAAAGCATATGTGTAAATTGTTTACATTATGTCTTTAGGTAGGGTGGGGTCACAAAATGTATAACAAGGGGGAAATCTGGTAAAGAACGGAATGCTTCTCAGGTGAGCGATGTGGCCCACGGGCCTCTTGTTAACAATAAGGTTTTCCCTTTGATTCCAAAGTTGGCGAATAGCTGGGTTACTCTTGTAAACATGATTTAAAGTTTCTGTTTTATTTTCAACCATTTCAAGGACCACTTTTATTGATGGGTCATCTGACTGAAGCTGAGATACGTAATCGTCAGACCACTTTTCTAACCAATTAGTAGTTCTGGAGATAGACTCACTCGAACTTTTAGATTTTACTATTGCAGACACGTTGCACCCTCAACTTTCTTGTCTACATCGACGTCGGGGTTTTCTTGACATAACGTCTGCATTAACATGCAAAGACCCCTTTCGATGCTGTATATCGAAATCGTAAGTATCTAAAGTGGTTATCCATCGGGCAACCATGCCTTCAGGTTCTTTGAAATTTCGGAGCCATTTTAATGAAGAATGGTCGGTCCTAAGTAAGAACTTTTTACCCCAAAGGTAATGTTTAAATTGTTTAACAAAAACTACCACAGCTAAAAGCTCGCGATAAGTAGTACAATATCGACGCTGAGTTTTTGATAAAGTCTTGCTTCCATACGCAATAACTTTCTCTTCTCCATTTTGAAGCTGAGACAGTACGGCGCCTATGCCATCATTTGAGGCATCAGTATCAAGAATAAAAGTATCGTATCGGTTCGGGTATGACAAAATTGGGGAAGAAACTAAAAGTTTCTTAAGAGTATTAAATGCTTTGTCGCAATCGTCGTTCCATATAAATGGGACGTCTTTTTGTGTAAGTCTATTTAGTGGATATGCCACTGTTGCAAAATCCGGTATAAATTTCCTATAGTACGAGGCTAAGCCAAGAAAACTCTTGATTTCCGTTACAGTTTCTGGCCTATCCCAATCTTGAACAGCGCGAGTTTTATTTGGGTCACATTGGACACCATCTTTTGACACTACGTGTCCAAGGAATGAAACCTCGTTTCTAAAAAGAACACATTTTTTAGGTTTTAATTTGAGATTTGCATCTCTAAATCTATCGAACACTGCTGTCAGATTTGACAATGTTTCTTCAAAAGTTTTCCCAAAAACGATAACATCATCTAGATAAACTAGACAACGTTCCCACTGTAAATTATGTAATATTAATTCCATTAACCGTTCAAAGGTCGCAGGACTATTTGTTAAGCCAAAAGGCATGACCTTGAACTGGTATAGTCCTTTATGAGTCGCAAAAGCAGTTTTTGATTTATCGTTTTCGTTCATGGCCACCTGCCAGTATCCACTAGCCATATCAAGTGTACAAAAGTACCTTGAGCCTGAAAGTGCATCTATTGACTCATCAATTCGGGGTAGGGGGTATGCGTCTTTGACGGTTATGTGATTTAATTTGCGGTAATCGACGCAAAATCGAGTACTTCCGTCTTTCTTTTTTACCAAAACTATGGGAGATGCCCATGGAGAAAAACTTGGTTCAATAACGTCTTGTTCGAGCATATTTTGTATTTCATTTTCAGCTATTTCTCGCTGAGCTAAAGGTAATCTTCTTGGGGGTAATTTGATTGGTTTATTATTACCAGTATCTATTGTATGAGTGACTTTGCTAGTACGACCTAACTTTCCATCTGAACTCACGAACACGTCAGTATATCGGTATAAAACCGAGGCTAACTTATTTTTTTCGTCAACGGTGAGCTCAGTTGAGATATTCTCAAGCATAACTTTTAAATGATCAGGTACCTCACAGGTCTGTGTTTCATTAATGTCAACTTTTGTCATTTTGTTTCCCTTGAAATCACATTCAACAAAATTTGAGAAACCTTGAATTGTCGCAACGGGCGTATTTTTCTTGAGTTCTATAGACTCAGAATTTGTATTGAGGATGGAGAAAACGAATTTACCCTCCCTGATATTTACAACTGATTTTGGAATTAATATTCCTTGATTTAGGTCACCACCAGTGTGAGGTTCAACGACACCCTCTGAACTCATAAATTTTGAATTTCCTATACTCCCCTCTACAAATTTCTCTGACTGACCAGAAATGGTTATGTCATCTGCGAGATAAACTCGTGCACATCCTAAACTGTGTTCACTTTCAAGTTTTACTTTAAAATCTGAAAATATTAAAATTCCCTTCCCCACATCAAATAAAACTTCATTTTTAGACAAAAAGTCTAGCCCAAGGATTCCAGAAAGCCCTCCCAATTCAGCAACAATAACTGATGTGATAAATGATTTATTTTCTAATGACAACTTAACTTCGGTCTTCCCATAAACTTGTAACGGTTCTCCGTCGGCGGTTTTAAGTTCATTTGTAACTTTTTCTAACTGATGTTCACTAAAACCGACCAGATCAAAAATTTCTTTTGAAATAAGGGTTACAGCTGACCCTGTGTCAATTAGCATATTCACACAAAAAGACTGTAAAATAACATTCGCGAACCAGCAAGATCCTGACAATGCAGATAAACGAAAATTACTGTTTGACCGTTTTGGAGATATGCACCGCTTTCTTAACACTTCTGGGACTGGACTTCCGGTCTCAAGGACAGTCCTGTCAGGTTTGGGTGATTGTTTGAGTTTGTGATAGAGGGTTTTGCATTGTTATTTAGAGAAGGGTTTTTGCGTTTTTCTGGACATTGACGGCTTGTATGACCTAATTTGTCACAGGTATAACACCTGATGTTGGGCTTACCAGTATCCCTATTTTCGGACTTCCGATTTTCTGGTGAATTTAGGGTGTTTATCGCAGTCTGGAGATCTTTCATTGTTTTTGTTATTTCTGCGAAAATAGCAAGTTCTCTTTCATTTTGCGGTTCAGAGGACTTAGTTTGATTGACTCTATTGTCTGTTTGAAGTGCCCTAACTGATTGGTTCAAGAATATATCTTGCTCTATATTGCGTGGCTTAATAGGTACGGACCTATGAGCACTTTCAAACGCCTCGTACTCAACAGCTAATGATATTGCCTTATCCAAAGTTGAAGGATGAGCAAACTGAACATATTTTTTAAGTTCTAAATCGCCGAGTCCGCTGATGTACTGATCAACGACCAAATTTTCACGACTACTCATTGGAATGTTTGGAAATGCACGATTTGCAATCCGGTTTAATGCGTAACCGTAATCAGAAACTGACTCTCCCCTAATTCTCTTTCTTACTCTGGATTCGCATCTATATGCGGTCTCTCTTTCTGAGGGACAAAACCTCTGAGAGAGTGAAAATTTAAGAAACGAATAATCAGACAATTGCTCTGGCGATAACTCGCTAAGTATTCGTTGTGCAACACGGCGTAAGGACATGGTTAATTGCAAAGCTTTCTCTGATTCGGACCAACGGTTCCATAAGGCTACTTGCTCAAAATGTTTCAGATAGTCTGGCCATTCAACGTTTTTACCGTCGAACTTATCGGGTTCTCTCTCTTTTCTAGTCATTGAATGAATATAACTTGAATTTGAACAACGTTCAGGTCCCCCGAAATTGTTTACACTATTTTCATTTTCTAAAAACTGAACTTGGGGTTTTCTAAATGGGGTTGAATGAACTGGGGAATGAAATGGCATAACACCGGGTGAAGCTCTCTCTTTTTTTGTCACGTGACTCGAAGTTGTCGAATTTGTGTTTGAACAACGTTTCAACAAAACGCATCCGATCGAGTGATTAGGATTAGGTTATATAGTTTTTAAAATTGGGTTTGTTTTATAAATCCCTTCTGACTTTGGGCTTAATTGTTTAATGAATGTTTGCTTTACAAAGTTTCAGTTTAAAAACTGAAAGTTGGGAGTTTTCTAAAACTCTATTGTCGAAACATGACGATTTTCAGGTGAGTAGGCAAGTTATTGTAAAAGCGAAATGGCATAACAGACCTTTCAAATCGGTGAAGCAGAAATCCCTGTATTTCTCACAAAAATCACGCATTTTAATCGGGAAACCCCTTTTTGTCACGTGTGACTGCATTCCTAAACAACGCAAGATGAATTTACTTCCTAAACAAGAACGTTCGAAATCTTTTAATTCTCATTTAAAAAACTGTGTTTAAAAACCAGTTTTTTAAACCCAATTTTTCGCAAGGAACACGAATTTGAGGTCAAATTTGCAATTTGTGGCCTCTTTTTCGATTTTGTCGAATCGGCATGTGTTTGAATATTGTGGAACAAGCCACGAGGTTTTGATACAGGAGATTCGCTCGAAAAATCTGTATTTTGTGTGTAAAGTTCGTTCTCTAATGCTGTATATGAACGATATCCTGGAGAGGGTCTATGAATTTCATCGTGTTTCTGTGAGGAAAATCCTCGATTTTGTGTGACATGACTGTCAGGAAATTCATTTTGACAAGACGCTGGCATTGGAGTAAAATCTCCTTGTGATTTTTGATTTATTTTTTCTGTGTTGGAAATTGAAAGGTATGTGAATTTTCAGTAATTTCGTGGAATTGTGGTGACTTTTTGTCAATGTGTGAGGATAAACCTCCATTGTTTGCGTGAAATTCCACGGCATCATGAAATACAGGGTCGTTCAGCCTGTGTACGTCTGAAGAAGGTATGTTGTTCACTTCAGCTACATTATTTTCTGAATTATTTGACAAACCTTGACTAGGATTTACAATCCTGTTAACCTCTGAGTCTGGTCGAGGCGAAAATAAATTTCGCAAACTTGCACTTATATTGTAAATCAAACGTGATGACATATCGGCTTTCAGAACACAGAATTCACAATAATTCAACACAGAATACTGAGTTTAAAACTCGAAGAACAAATTCAATACAAATATATCATGATTCTCGAATCCCGCGGACGAAGCCCCCAATAATTTCTGTAACAGGATGGTAGTTACTTTAAACAGTCCCGAGTGTAACGAGATCCCGAATCATGATATAAATGAATACAAAAACTTGTATTAAATTTAGATATAATTTATTGATGATAAGAATCAACAAAACAACAAAATAGAAAAGGGTGTGCAGTGGAAATTACCTGTAACGTTGGAGATTATGGAAAAATACTTTCACTAGTTTCAGGAATCAAGATTGGAAGGCAGAATATGTATAAATTAGACGCTATAAATAAAGATTTCAATGAAATGCTCCTGTAAAAATAATTATGACTGTATTGAATTATACGGAAAATCAGACTGTACGCGGATAGCGTTGGGAACGCCCGGATCCTAGCGGAGGAGTACCGGTTGTCAAGGACAACCGCACTCCGCCCCCAGGATCCAAGAGCGATAACTCGTATAACCGATAGGTGTCTCCACTACAATATATTGTCACCAGTTACACTCTAGACTTAAGGTCAAGATCTAGTAAATGAAAGGTGCCTACAGATTTATCAAACTTGAGAAATAAATACCTTTATTGATGCTTTACAACTTTAGTTTGGTCAAATAAGGTGTTTCGGGGCATAATTTGTAGGTAAACAAGATGAAAAACTGTATTTTAAACTGTCATTTTCAATGAAAAATGAAGAAAAGCAGTCATGAATATGGGAGTTTGTTTCGTATTCGGCAAAGAAAATGTATCCATATTGCCTACAGTCTCTCAGAAAACGGTAATTAGTATGTTCATGGCCTCTTCTTTAAATCAATATCAAATTTAATATAGGTATCCGGTTTACTTTTCATATGATTTCAAATTGAATGACATGAAAATACCCTATTTTCTACATAATTCTGCTAAAGCCGTAAAGTACGGGAAAAGATCTTGAAATTGATTATGACGTCATAATGGATCTAACACCAAAAAAATAGTCTCAAATTATTTACTAGATCTTGACAGATCTTAGTCATGAGACAGCTGTGTGAAACTGGCCCCCGGGTTTGGTTATTTTTCTCTACAAAAAGCTTGTTGATTTCCGTTCCGATTAATGACATTAGGCTGAATACCTATAACAATTTGTTTTTCCTAAATCTTTATTTCAGTGAGTAGAGGTAGGAGTGACCCTTTCATTGATTTTCTGAGTTTGTTTTCTCCAAATGTAATAATTGATATTTGTCTTTACTTCTCATTGTGTATAATGGTAATTTCTACTGTCTCTGAAAGTCTATGATTCTTTAGGTCTAGGCTATTTATCAGTGGATATAATGAAATTGATGTCATTAATGTGTGCAAATTATATTGGTCTAAACGAAATCAAAGGGAGTACAGTTACTGATATATGTAGCCAAAATCAATGTGATTGAATTTAACGGATTATATACAAATGAAATTCATCGCCGCTCAATGCTGCCAAGAATACCTGTATCGAGTAACACAGCCTCGGAGAAAGTGTGCTTTGTTACAACACACTTTGAAAAATTACGCACTTTGAAAAAAATTTTCGATGTGCGTTAAATTTGGGACCAAGCTAACGCACATTGAAAAAATTAATTTTTATCGACCATATTAACGCACTTTGAAAAAATATAAAGCTTGATAAATATTCTTACAAATAGTCAGTATGATAAGTAATTGACCCTGGTTGACTATCTTATTTTATTATAAGGTTACTTCAGGACGTACATGAGATATTGACGTTTTGAATTTTTATGTTTTGGATAATCTTATAATAGGAAATGGGTCTTTTAGAAAAATGGAAAGATGATTATTTGATATCATTATTTTGATTCGTTTATTTTTATTAAAAAGTATATATGTAAGAGGCTGTAGATATAAACAACTAAAAGCATCGCATTTTTAGCCGGGCTTATTGCTCAAAGAGCAATTGCCGGCTTATGTGATCCTGTTCAAGGCAGGATGTTAACCCAATAGTCGCCATTTTAAAGTTACGTGCAAAAATATAGTTCTTACTCTCAACCGCTTTTGAGATAATACAAACGCTAAATAAAGCAACAAAAATAAAACGAAGTTTTATCTATATAAAATAAACATTTGTAGTAATGACTTTGAAAACTTCATAAGTCAAAGAACATAGTTCATTAGCGTAAGGATTTTTGATAATCAGTGTTACCGTAGTTCTCTACACATACGAGGTAAAGCAGGAGAGGGAACCAGACTGGCCTGTTTGTTTACATTCAGCTGCGGTACCAGATTAATTCTGATTCTGACAAAATCGGACCGTGGTATTAGGATTGAAAAACTCACTGTCAGTGTCTTATCATTTATATTGATAGTTTTAAAATAATTTTTTCATCAGAATATAAACGTGATTCATGTAAGAAATCCATTCTACTCTGTAAATGAGCCCGGCTCTCTGTACTTCTGAGTACTCTGATTTTTCTTAAGAAAAGGGAGCAATTTGATTTTTCAGAACAATGAAAATTCTTTCTCTATCATACGTTTTAATGTACTTAAAAATTTCTAGGTTTCATCTATTTAAAGATAACTCATTCATTGAATTTTTCAATACTAGGTATGTAAATACACTGTATATATAAACATCTTAATGGAATAGCATTGGCATCGAAACCGGGTGAAGGTCGGGCAAGGTGAGGGGCTATGCCCCTTTTTATTTAGGAAAAATATACATCGTATAGGCATTGAAAATGCAGCTTAGTTTTAAAAATCTTCTTCTCAAGAACCACTGTGCCAGGAAAGATGAAACTTAAGTGGAAACATCCTCAGGTAGTGTAGATTCAAATTTGTACAAATCATGACCCCCGGGGGTAGGGCGGGGCCAAAATGGCCGACCAAAGTTTTGCATAGAAATATATAGGAAAATTCTTTAAAAATCTTCTTCTCAAGAATAGCAAAGCCATAATTGATCATATTTATATGGAAGCATGCTCAGGTAGTGTAGATTCAAATTTGTTCAAATCATGACCCCCGGGGGTAGGGTGGGGCCAAAATGGCCGACCACAGTTTTGCATAGAAATATATAGGAAAATTCTTTAAAAATCGTCTTCTCAAGAATAGCAAAGGCATGAATGGTCATATTTATATGAAAGCATCCTCAGGTAGTGTAGATTCAATTTTGTTCAAGTCATGACCCCCGGGGGTAAGGCGAGGCCAAAATGGCCGACCAAAGTTTTGCATAGAAATATATAGGAAAATTCTTTAAAAATCTTCTTCTCAAGAATAGCAAAGCCATAATTGATCATATTTATATGGAAGCATCCTCAGGTAGTGTAGATTCAAGTTTGTTCAAATCATGACCCCCGGGGGTAGGGTGGGGCCAAAATGGCCGACCAAAGTTTTACATAGAAAATTATAGGAAAATTCTTTAAAAATCTTCTCAAGAATAGCAAAGCCATAATTGATCATATTTATATGGAAGCATGCTCAGGTAGTGTAGATTCAAATTTGTTCAAGTCATGACCCCCAGGGGTAGGGCGGGGCCAAAATGGCCGACCACAGTTTTGCATAGAAATATATAGGAAAATTCTTTAAAAATCGTCTTCTCAAGAATAGCAAAGGCATGAATGGTCATATTTATATGAAAGCATCCTCAGGTAGTGTAGATTCAATTTTGTTCAAGTCATGACCCCCGGGGGTAAGGCGAGGCCAAAATGGCCGACCAAAGTTTTGCATAGAAATATATAGGAAAATTCTTTAAAAATCTTCTTCTCAAGAATAGCAAAGCCATAATTGATCATATTTATATGGAAGCATCCTCAGGTAGTGTGGATTTAATTTTGTTCTGAATCAAATCATGACCCCCGGGGGTAGGGTGGGGCCACAATGGCAGGCCACAGTTTTACATAGAAATATGTAGGAAAATTCTTTAAAAATCTTCTTCTCAAGAATAGCAAAGCCATGATTGATCATATTTATATGGAAGCATCCTCAGGTAGTGAAGATTCAAAATTGTTCAAATCATGACCCCCGGAGGTAGGGCGGGGCCAAAATGGCTGACCACAGTTTTACATAAAAATATTCAAAAAATTCTTTAAAAATCTTCTTCTCAAGAATTGCTAAGCCATAACTGATCATATTTATATGGAAGCATCCTCAGGTAGTGTAGATTCAAGTTTGTTCAAAGCATGACCCCCGAGGGTAGGGCGGGGCCACAATGGCCGGCCACAGTTTTACATAGAAATATATAGGAAGATTCTTTAAAAA